>NW_026057580.1:36812855-36965439 GCF_023721935.1 Panthera uncia | reverse complement strand
CCCATGGGGGAGGGGAAGGAAAAAAAAAAGAGGTTAGAGTGGGAGAGAGCGAAAGCATAAGAGACTGTTAAAAACTGAGAACAAACTGAGGGTTGATGGGGGGTGGGAGGGAGGGTAGGGTGGGTGATGGGTATTGAGGAGGGCACCTTTTGGGATGAGCACTGGGTGTTGTATGGAAACCAATTTGACAGTAAATTTCATATATTAAAAAATAAAAAAATTTAAAAAAAAATTAACATGCAACTACCATACAACCTCATAATTCAGAGAAATGAAAACTTATGCTCACACAAAAACTTGTGCATAAATGTATGAGCATCTTTACTAATAATAGAGAAATCCTGGAAACAATCCAGATATCTTGAAAGGATGAATGGTTAAAGTGTGGTACATCCATACCATGGTATACTACTTAGCAATAAAAAAGAACAACCTACTGATACATGCAACAATCTGTATGAACCTCCAGAGAATTGTGCTGAATGAAAAAAGCTAATCTCAATAAATTACCTACTGTATGATGCTATTTATATACATCTTGAAATGTCAAAACTACAGAAATGGAGAACAGGTTAGTGGTTTTCAGGGGTCAAGAATTAGGGAAGGAAAGTGAATTGGGGTGCCAAAAGGGCAACAAGAGGGATCTGTGTGGTGACGGAAATGTTCTATATCTCAATTATGTCAATGTCCACTTCCTAGTTATCTGGTATATATCCTGGTACTATAGTTTTACAAGATGTTACCATTGGGGAAAGCTAGACAAAGGTTGCATGGGATTTCTCTGTATTACTTCTTACAACTGCATGTGAACCTATAATTATCTCAAAAAAAAGTTTAATTACTAATGGAGATAAGGGGTACCTAGGTGGCTCAGTCAGTTAAGCATCCGACTCTTGATTTCAGCTCAGGCCACGATCTCATAGTTCGTGAGTCTGAGTCTCACTTCTGGCTCTGCATTGACAGTGTTGAGCCTGCTTGGGATTCTGTCTCCCCTCTCTTGCTGCCTCTCCTCCACTGGCATTCTCTCTCTCTCTCTCTCTCTCTCTCTCTCTCTCACACACACACACACACACACACACACACAAATAAACATTATTTTTAAAAAGCATTCAGCTTAAAAAGTAGGAGGTAAGGATGTAATATTAAGAGTAAGTTTATGGCAATAAATTTGACAGTTAGATGAAATAAACAAACTTCCTGGAAAACACACCATAAAACTCAGTCAAGAAGAAACACACCATCAAACTCAATACCTCTATAATCATTGAAAAACTTGAATTGTAGTTAACATTCTCCTACAAAGAAAGCTCCAGGTCTAAACTGCTTTACTGGGAAATCCTACCAATGTTCAAGCAAAAAATAAGGTCAATTCCATATAAATTATTTGAGGAAGTTGAAGAAAAGGGAATACTTCCCAATTATTCTATGAAGCCAACTTTACTCTGATACCAAACCAGAGAAAGACATCACAAGAAAAGAAAATCACAGACAAATATTCCTCATGAATGCAGATGCAAACATTGTTAACAAAATTGTATCAAATCCAATCCAGAAATATATATTACATAGTACAGCATGACCAATTTAGATTTATCCTGGATATGAAAAGTTGGTTTAACAATCACTTGGGAAAAAAAGAGCATTTTATAAAATTTAGCATTCATTTGTAAAAAGTAAAAAAAAAAAAAAAACCTCAGTGGACTAGAAATAAAAGGGAACCTCCTCAACATAAGAAAAGGCATCTAAGAAGATCTACAACTGATATACCTACCAGTGAAGCCTGAATGATGTTCCCTTAAGATTTAGAACAAAATAATGATCTTTGCTTTGACCATTTCTATTCAAAATTGCACTGGAGAAATAAAATGAGAAAAAGAAACAAAAAGAAACCAGACTGGGAAAAAAAAGAAAAACTGTATTTATTTACAGGCAACATGATCATCTATGTAGAAAATCTGATGAAATATGCATAGTTCCTAAACACCTTAAGTTAATTTAGTAATTTTTCAGGATAAAGATAAATATACCAAAAAATGGATTTCTCCATACTAATAACAATATTATTTGAAATTTTAAAAATATTTATAATAGTATCAAACTTATGAAACATAATTTTTGTGTGCTCTTATTTTTTTCCCTTTTTTAAATTTAAATTTTAGTTAACATACAGTGCAATATTGGTTTTAGAATTAGAATTCAGTGATTCATCACTTACATATAACACCCAATGCTCATCACCACAAGTGCCCTCAGTACCTATCACCCATCTAGCCCCTCTCCCAAACACTTCCCTCCATCAACCCATAGTTTGTTCTCTATTATTAAGAATCTCTTGTGGTTTGTTTCCCTCTCTCTTCCCCCACCCTTCCCATATGTTCATCTGTTTTGTTTCTTAAATTCCACATATGAGTGAAATAATATGGTATTTCTCTTTCTCTGATTGACTTATTTCACTTAACATAATAAATTCTAGCTCCATCCATGTAGTTGCAAATGGAAGATTTCATTCTTTTCATTCTTTTTGATGGCTGAGTTTTGATTCCATTGTATATATACACCACATCTTCTTTATCCATTCATCAGTCAATGGGACACTTGGGCTCTCTTCATACAGTTTGGCTATTGTTGATAATGCTGCTATAAATATTGGGGTGCATGTACCCCTTTGAGTCTGTATTTTTTATCCTTTGAGTAAATACCTAAATAGTGCAATTGCTAGATCATAGGGTAGTTCTATTTTTAGTTTTTTAAGGAACCTCTGTACTGTTCTGCAGAGTGCCTGCACCAGTTTGCATTCCCACCAACAGTGCAGGAGGACTCCCCTTTCTCCACATCCTGGCCAACACCGGTTGTTTCTTGTGTTGTTAATTGTAGCCATTCTGACAGGTGTGAGGTGGTATCTCATTATGGTTTTGATTTGCATTTCCCTGATGATGAATGACACTGAGCATATTTTCATGTGTCTGTTAGCCTTCTGGATGTCTTCTTTGGAAAAGTGTTTATTCATGTCTTCTGCCCATTTCTTCACTGGATTATTTGTTTTTTTGGCTGTTGAGTTTGATAAGTTCTTTATAGATTTTGGATACTAAGCCTTTATTTCATATGTCACTTGCAAATATCTTCTCCCATTCTGTAGGCTGCCTTTTAGTTTTGCTGATTGTTTCCTTCCCTGTGCAGAAGCTTTTTATCTTGATGAAGTCTCAATAGTTCATGTTTGCTTGTTTCCCTTGCCTTTGGCAACATGTCTAGTAAAAAGTTGCTGCAGCCGAGGCCAAAGAGGTTGCTGCCTATGTTCTTCTCTAGGATTTTGATGGTTTCCTGTGTCACATTTAGGCCTTTCATCCATTTCAAATTTATTTTTGTGTGTGGTGTAAGAAAATGTTCAGTTTCATTCTTCTGAATGTTGCCGTCCAGTTTTCCCAACACCATTTGTTATAAAGACTGTCTTTTTCCCATCAGATAGTCTTTTTTGCTTTGTTGAAGATTAGTTGACCATATGGTTGATTGCTACAACTAATACATGAATTCAGCAAAGTCACAGGATATAAAATCAACATGTAGGGGCCCCTGGGTGGCTCAGTCAGTTAAGTGTCTGACTTCAGTTTGGGTCATGATCTCACGGTTTGTGAGTTCAAGCTCCATGTCGGGCTCTGTGCTGACAGCTCAGAGCCTGGAGACTGCTTCACATTCTGTGTCTCCCTCTCTGTGTCCCTTCTCTGCTCTCACTCTGTCTCTCTGTCTCTCTCTCTCTCTCTCTCTCAAAAACAAATAACCATTAAAAAAGTTTTTTTAAATCAACATGTAGAAATCTGTTGCATTTCTATATACCAACTATGAAGTAACAGAAAGAAGAAATCAAGGAAGCTATTTGCAATTGCAAATAAAACTATAAGATACCTAGGAATAAACCTAACTAAAGAGGTAAAAGATCTATGCTCCCAGAGCTATAGAACAGTTATGAAAAATTTGAATAGGACATAAAGAAATGGGAAAGCATCCCATGCTCATGGACTGGAAGAACAAACATTGTTTGTTCTATACTACCCAAGTGTAGTGTCTATACTACCCAAAGCAATCTACACATTTAATTCAATCCCTATCGAAATACCACCAGCATTTTTCACAGAGCTAGAACAAAAAATTCTAAAATTTTTATGGAACCCCAAAAGACCCCAAATAGCCAAAGCAATCCTGAAAAAAAAAACTGAAGGCATCATGATTCCGGATTTCAAGCTATATTACAAGTCTATAGACACCAAGACAGTATGGAACTGGCACAAAAACAGACATATAGATCAATGGAACAGAATAGAAAACCCAGAAATGGACCCACACTATATGGTGAAACATAATTTTTAGCATCAAAATTAAAACCATTTTTTCTTTGAAGACATACTTAAGAAAATGAAAATAGAAAGCAGAGATCGGGAGAAAGTGTTGCAAAACATACATCTGACAATGGGGCTCATATGTGGTGAATATATAAAAAAACTATTACAACATAATTATAAGAAAACAACCCAATCACAAAACAGTCAAAAGATTTGAGCAGAAAATATACAAATGTTAAATAATCATATGAAAAGATGTTCAACATTTCTAGACATCAGGGAAGTGAAAATTAAAACCACAATGATACATCACTATACATCCCTAAAATAGCTAAAATTCAAAAGACTGACAATATCAAATGTTGGTGAGGATAAGGAGCTACTGTAATCCTCATTGTTAGTAGAAGTGGAAATGGTACTGCCACTTTTGGAAAATTAGAATGACAGTACCTTACAAAGTTTTAGATACACTTATCATAGGACCCCACAATTCTATTTCTGGATATTTATCCAAGACAAATGAAAACATGTCTACATAAACACATACACACAAATGTTCATTGCAGCATTACTCGTAATAGCCAAATACCAGAAATAATCCAAATGCCTGTCAACTGGTGAATGGATAAACAATTTGTGATATATCTATAGAATACTACTTGACAATAAAAGAAACAAAATATTAATGTCTACAGCAACATGGATGAACCCCCAAACCATTATGCTAAATCACAGAAGTCAAACTCTAAATGCAAATACTATATAACTCCATTTCTATGAAATTCTAGAAGAAGAAAAATATTGAAGTAGCAGAAATCAGAATAGTGGTTGCCTATAGCCAAGGA
This sequence comes from Panthera uncia, assembly GCF_023721935.1. Lineage (NCBI taxonomy): Eukaryota > Metazoa > Chordata > Mammalia > Carnivora > Felidae > Panthera > Panthera uncia. Next base: position 36,960,263 of record NW_026057580.1, on the reverse strand, counting down.
TCACAGGAGAGAAACACCTGCAGAGGTACAGAAGAAAACTTTTTAGGGTGACTTTGATGGTGGTTACAGAACTCTATACCATGAACAAAATTCAGCCAACTATGCATTTAAAATAGGTACATTTTAATGTATGAAAACTATACTTCCATTAAGCTGAGGTAGGTAGGGTAGGTAGGTAGGTAGGTAGGTAGGTAGGTAGGTAGGTGTACATAGGTAGACAGACAATGATAGACAGAGATAACCAGCAGTAATGCCCCTCAAAATGGTCCTCTGACTTCAATAACTTACTGTGTTAGTGGTCTACTCAAATTTGAAAACTTTTGCCAGCACTCTTCTTGTAACCTACCATGGCCACCATGCAGTTTGAACAGCCAGCTGTTAGGTTGACACAACTTGGCAAAATGCAACTTTTCAAAGGTATTTCTTTGAATTCATTTAGGAATAGAGGGATGTCTGCAAAAGTATCCTCAACTGATGGTTTAAAACTGAACAAGTACTTTCTTAAGCAGTTCTGTAATTTCTCACTTTCATTGTGAGTCCTACTGAAACATAATAATCATTTTATTATTCTAGTACCTTTGTTGGCACCATACAAAATATAATACTTTCCATAGATGGGCCCCAAATGTACATCTGGTTTCTTTCTTTTTCTTGTTTTGTTTTTTAAGTCTTTGATGAAGTTTGGAACTTCTGACTCATAGACCCTTTGCAAAGGCTGACTCTTTTTTTCCCCTCCATTTTGTGAGTATTAAGTATGGTTTACTTCTTTGATATGCATATTTCCATTTACTGTATTTTAAATGATTTGTCTAATATCTTGACAGCTATTCTAGCAATGTATTATTTTTAACTTATCTGAGAATCTTCTGAGAAAAGTACAGAAAATTCAAATTTGCTCTTTCTTACTGACTTCTTTGAATATAAGAGGGTAAACATAATTATATGATAAATACTAAGTTGTGACTATTAACAGAAATGTTTAAATATAAATGTAAGCAGAAAGTAAAAGCAAAATTGCTAGAGGCATATATGATATGAGAGAATTAATACATGATCCAATAATCAGTAATTATAACACATACCATAATGATAGAGTTAAAAAGAAAAATAAAATGTTGATATCAATTCTAAGAAGCTTACAATCTCAATGCTGAGACAAAACACAATTGTGTGAAATATTTAGTTAGCATTTAATGTAACATTTTATTTTACATGGGGAAAGTGTTTCCCCTGGTCTTTCCCAGAACTTATTTGAAACAAGTTTTTATTAGTGCCCCCTTTTCCCCCACCTAGACCAGTCTACTGAAACCAGAAATAGAAATAGAAACCAGAAATAGAAAAAGAAATGCATAGGATGTTGGGGTTTTTTTTTTTAACTTAAAAAATTTTTATTTTAGAGAGAGAGAGAAAGCATGTGAGCTGAGGAGAGGGGCAGAGGGAAAGAGAGAGAAAAAAAGGGAGAGAGAGAATCTTAAGCAGGCTCCATGCTCAGCAAAGAGCCTGAAATGGGGCTCGATGCCATGACCCTGGGATCATGACCTGAGATGAAATCAAGAGTCAGGTGCTCAATTGACTGAGCCACCCAGGTGCCCCAGAAGGTTTTTCTAAAAGAATTACTATCTTGTGATATAAGAAAAACATAGCAGAGGTAATATAAGATGAATAATAGTGAAGTTTCTTTTTAAACTGATTCCTTTCAAATTTAAGTGAAAAGTTTTTTATTGTCTCAAAATTACTTGAAAATTCTATGTATGTTTGTATGAATATAATGAATATATTCTTTATTTAAATTTGAGTTAGTTACCATATAGTATAATATTGGTTTCAAGAGTAGAATTTAGTGATTCATCACTTACATGTAACACTCAGTGCTCATCCCAAAAAGTGCCCTCCTTAATGCCCATCACCCTTTTAGCCCATCCCTCCACCCACCTCCCCTCCATCAACCCTCAGTTTGTTCTCTGTATTTAAGAGTCTCTTAAGGTTGGCCTCCCTCTCTGTCTTTATCTTATTTTTCCTTCTCTTCCCCTCTATTCATCTGTTTTGTTTCATAAATTCCACATGAGTGAAATCATATGATATTTGTCTTTCTCTGACAGACTTATTTTGCTTATCATAGTACACCCTAGTCCCATCCATGTCGTGGCAAGTGGCAAGATTTTGTTCTTTTTGATTGCCAAGTAATATTTCATTGTGTGTGTATATATGTGTGTGTGTGCCACATCTTATTTATCCTAAGTATATTTTATTGAAATATATTTATCATATAACACATAAATTTAAGGTCTACAACATTTTGTTACATTCATATATAATTACTGCCATTGTTGCAATAATTAGCACCTCTGTCACATTACATAATTATCCTTTCTTAAGTGGTTAGGTTAATCGTTTATTAGCAAGTTTGTTGATTAAAATAAAATATTGTTGCCTATATTAACCATGTTGTGCATTAGATCTCTAGAGCCTATTTACTACCCCTTGTAAGTCTGTACTTTTAAACAACAATTGTCCTATGCCCATTATAATCACCATTTTAATCTCTGTTTTCATGAGTTTGGCTTTTTTAGATTCCACCTAAAATGATATCATAGGGTACTTGTCTTTCTTTGACTTATCTCAGTTAAAGGCATGATGTGCTCAAGGACCATCCATGTTGTCACAAATGGAAGGATGTACTCCTTTCTCATTGATGGAATAATGTTCCCATATATGTACGTGTGTGTGTGTGTGTGTGTACACACAGCACATCTTCTTTATTCATCCATTGATGGGCATTTAGGTTGTTTCCAAATTTTGGCTATTGTGAATAATGCTGCAATAAACATAGAAGTGCAGGTATCTCTCTGAAATCCTATTTTCATTTCCTTTCGATGTATGTCCAGAAGTGCGATTGCTGGATCATATGGTAGTTCTATTTTTAATTTTTTGATGAAACTCCATATTTTTTCCATACTGGATGAACCGATTTACATTCCCACCAATAGTGTACGAGGCTCCCATTTTCTCCACATCCTCACCAGTACTTGTTATCTCTTATCTTCTTGATAACATCTATTCCAACAGGTGTGAGGTTATATCTCATTGTGGTTTTGATTTACATTTCCCTAATGATTAGTGGTGCTTATGTTTTCTAATTATCTAACATTCTAGACTTCTAAAATGACGCATTAAATAAGTTTGTTTTCCTCGCCTCAAAGAACATACAATATGAAAATACCTGTGGTCTAACAGTAGTTCTCACAAATCACTAGTATTGGCTTGAAGGAATTGTATAAATGAAACTCTTTTTTTGCATAGGATATAAACAGAAGATTCAAAAAAGATCTATAATTGCACAAGATTACAGGCATTGAAGTTCAGTTTTCAGAAAAATGGATAGGAGAAGAAAAGTCAAAAATTAACTGAAATGAAAAACAGAGAGAAGTTTGACTACTATACTGATTCATAATTTCTGTTTATGCAAATGCCATGACTATAAGAACCTTGAAAGTAGACACTATGTCTTACTCATTTTACATTCTTACCATTGGACGTGGCACCTGGTATCTAACAGGAATGAATAGATGAGTTAATGAGTATTCTTTCTCTCTGTCCCTCTCTTTGTCTCTCTCTCTTTGTGTGTGTGTGTCTGTCTCTGTCTCTCTGTCTCTGTCTCTGTCTCTCTCTCTGTCTCTCTCTCTCTCTCTCACACACACACACACACACACACACACACACCAAAATCCAGAATAGAACTGGGAGACATATGGTGGGACTCAGGCAAATAAAATGTATTTTGAATTATCTTTTATGATTTTAATGTTTGAAAAGTGTTTAATAATTTAGCAAAAGCAGCTTCACTTATGTAAAATGTTTAAAAACTAGCAATTTCATGGTTTTATATAAATTTAATTAACGGTTGGCCCAGCATGAAAAGGAGTCACATTGACATTTTGCTCAATTCACGTACTAGAATGTTAGCCCTGGAAGAGGTCTGTGCTCCCAAGTGACTGAGCTCTAGGCAGTGGAATGTGTGTGAAAGTGACGTGTGCCCCTTCTGGCCTGGCCCAGAAACTCCTCTCACATGTGTGCATTCCGCTCTTTGGAGCACTTCTCAGTGTTCTTCCACTCTCCTAGCCAACTGGGGCAGAGACAACCACAGTGGTTGTTAAGTCATGTATCAAGCATGGTAGAGTCTCTGTCAGCCTCAGTTACTGATTGATCCCATAGAGAATTTCTGGTCCCACTGACCAGAAATACCACCACAAACTTTTATGTGAATAAGAAATAGACCCCTATTGTTTCTGAGCCACACACATTTTGAGTTTATTTGAAAGAACACCTGATATTACCATAATACACCACCCTTTTCAATATTCCTTAAATATCTGTCTAAAGTCATTCATTCCATTTTCATTCGACAACACTTTTTTTTTCAGCACCTCATCACTATGTTTATGAAAGACAGGGAAAACAGTAAAACATACTTTTTGTCACCAAAGAATTCCCCAACTGGTTAGAAAAGGAAACAAGCAAACAAATAGTACAGGTTGTTGCAAAATACAATCTTGTGTGCTATTAAAGCATATAGGAGGAATCATACAATTTGAGAGCTGGGGAGGTGACAGATCAGAGAAAGCTTCCTGGAGCAGGTGATATGTAAGCAACATTTTGAAGGATCAGTAAAAGTAATCAAGTGAAGAAAGAGGGGAAGGATATTTTAGGCCAAGGTTCCAGTCAGTTTGGTGCATAGTGAGTTTGGGGAGCTGTCAGTCATTATGAAGGCCCTGGGCATATGGAGAGAGGAATCTGTGAAGTGGGAGAGAAGGCAACATGCAGAGTGGAAGGGGATACCCGAAGCTGCTACACTGTCTGCAATGGTAAAATGCAAGTAGCCGCAATCCCGAGAGGCTTTTGGCACTGACTATAAATAGGTTAGCTTGAGCAAGGAATGTTCCAATACCTGACCAAATGTTTAGGGGTATCTAACACATAATTTTTCCATCTACCTTCCTGTCAAGGCACAAATACAGGAAGCAATATAAAAATTCTCTGCAAAAGCCAGGTTAGTTTTTCTTAGTTTTGTTTTCTTTTCTTTGTTGTTGTTTATTAACTTTTGGATAATATATCAGAGCAAATTATTTGGAACTGTAACTTCATTTGCTAAATGAAGGGAAATAAATAGAAAGATAGATAGATAGATAGATAGAGGCTCCTGGGTGGCTCTGTCGGTTGAGCGTCCATCTCCTGGTTTTGATTTTGGCTCAGGTCATGATCCCAGGGTCATGGGATTGAGCCCTGTGTCAAGTTTTGCGCTAAGCATGGGGCCTGCCTAAAGATTCTCCCTCTTCCCTCTGCCCCTTTCCTCCGCTCTCTCTCTCTCTGAAATTAAAAATTATATTAATTAATTAATTAATTTGCTACTCCATTGTTTCCATTGGCAGCTTATATAGATGCAAACAAATAAATATTAAGAATATTTGGATAGCATATACAATGAATGGTGAACACAACAGCATATTACAGTGAGAGAAATAGGTATATTTATTCCACTTCAATTACCTGGTGCCCAGAAGATCCCATACACAGGATATAAACATATGAAATACCTATAGGCAAGAGATAAAAAAAATCCTGATTTAGAAGAAAAAAAATTGTCCTAATTTCTCATTAGGTTGACACACTGGAAGTCATGCACACCATTGGTAATTCCATAGTTGTTGGGGGTCCAAGAGTGAGTCTTCACTGAAATGAGACTGTTACTTGACTTTTCTCTAGTCAATCATCCCTAAAAATGCCCAGTGTTATGGGTATTTTTTAAAGTATTTAAAGAACCTGCTACTGCTGCTGTCGTTTGTCTTTAGCATTGACCTTTGTTTCTGCCTTTTCTGCCTCTGCGTGAATATCTAGTGAGTTTACTTTGGAAGCAAAATGACAGACAGCCGTCACCACCAGCAGGGCTTCTTGAAATTGATGCAACAGAGACAGAGAGGCCTTATCCAAGAGTTAATAAAGACCACATTTAATTTTAAAAAAAAAGAAAGAAAGAAAAGAAATCTCATTTCCTATTGCAAACTTTAGAAGGGCTTTCAGAATTGCTAGACTGAATGGAGTTGGTTTTAGAAAAGAACAAAAACAAAGTACAACTGGAGATACCTAGCTTGTAACAAAACTACCTGCCAAGAGAATCTTCTAAGTTCATTAGATGGAAAGCTGGCCTTCATTCTTGGAGATGAAAAATGTGGTCTTCTCTAAGGGACAGCTGGAACCCACATGTACTTTGCTAATCATGCATAGCCTTGAAAAGAATCTGAATCCTTTTCTTATTTTTGTCATGGCTTTTTTGGCCACCACCTGCTGTGTCCCTGAGGCTCACCCCAGGAATTCTGTGGCCCCATTTCTATCCTTAATAAACTTTCCTCTCAGACCCGGAGATGAAATATACCCTTTCCTGAGTGTATGCAGAGCAGGTGGTGGCAGGGGCTCTGCAGCTGCAGGGGCTGCCCTTCACGTCTGAAATGACAAAACGAAAGCAGCTGTAGGCCTCTTAGAGGTCTTCTGGCACAGAGTACAAACAGGTCACCCTGGGAAGTGAAAGCTCTCATTAGGTTAAAATGCTCTGTGTTCCTCATTTGATGATCACACACGTTCCACACACACTGTTCTGCTGTGAAGTATTTTTTAAAAAAACAACGCTTATGTTCACAGGCAGAAAAACAAGGAGAAAAGCAAAACTTCCCATTAGTAACATGGAGCTTCTAAAAATCAACCATTTGGACCATAGGAAAAATTGTAATGTTTCATTTTATTATACCTGGCTGGATGTCTTTACACCAGGAAGCCATAATCAATAATTCTAGGTAACAGGGAAATCCATAGATAGTCTGAGACTGTCAATAGTCTCTCAATGACCTATATCTATGAGGGAGAGAAATCAGATTTCCAAGTTAAAAAAAGCCAAAAGAAGAAGGATGAGAGAAGAAGGAGGAGGGGTGGGGGGAAACCCCAAATACTTGAGGTTAAAATTAAGTTAAACTCCCATGCTATATACTAAAACAGTAGTTTTCAAAGTGTAGTCCCTGAGCCAGCAACTCCTGGGAACATGTTAGAAATGTACATCTTCAGGCCCCACCTATTGAATCAGAAATCCTGGTCGGAGGATCCTGTATTTTAACACAACCTCCAGGTGATTCTGATGCACTCCAAACTTTAAGAGCTATAACCAAATTTTAACTTTTACTAATTAGTATTAAACTACTACTGTAGCTAAAACAGGCTGGATTTAATTAATGGGTGGTAGGTGATTGAATAAACACATTGTCTGAATGGGATAAAAAATATTCAAGAATGTAAGGAAGATAAAATGATTTGTGTTTTTATTTTGAATTATGCTATTTAAATTTACATTTGTAAATAACAAAGTCAGGGGCACCTGGGTGGCCAGTCTATTGAGTGTCCAACTCTTGATTTCGGCTTAGGTCATGATCCCGGAGTTGTGGGAATGAGCCCCATGTCAAGCTCTGTGCTGAGTGAAGAGCCTGCTTAGGATCCTCTTTCTCCCTCTCCCTCTGCCCCTCTCCTCTGCTTGCACTCTCTATAAAATAAAAATACATACATACATATATACATACATACATAACAGTAAATAACAAAGTGTTTTGAACTTGCTAGAACAAGGGTGTATAGAGAGAGGAGTTAGAAACACTGATCTCTGAAGAGCTTGAATGCCAGTATCACCTGGTACCCTCTTTCTAAGCTAGACATGCCTTTCCTTTTTAACCACTAAAAATTCCTGCCACAGTGAGCCAGTGTACTGATCGGAGTATTTTTATACCTACCAAAAGGATTGGGGTAGGAAAATGCTGAAAAACATTAGATTCAAATATAACTCCAATGATAATAAATAAAAATAGTTGCAAATTATTTGATGCTTCTTTATACCAGCAGTGCACTGAGAACTTTAAAATTTTTAGCTTTAATCCCCACAACAACCCCTTAAACTGAATATTATCCCTATTCACAAGCTAGTGAACTATGACGTGGAGAGGTTAAGTAAGTTATATAAGGCTCCCCACTTAGTAGCTTATATGGTTCGGATGTTTGAAGTCCAGCCCAGAGCCCATGCCTTTTTCTCAGAAACAGAGTTTGGGGTATGGTAGAGTACGTATGGCTACAGACACAGAATTGGTCATCACTGATACACAGCAAATAGCTGAAATTATTGCAAAAGGCAAAGATTCCTACTAAGAAGAGATGAGAACTAAGAACAGATGTCTGGGGAAATGACACTGGGACCAAGTTTTGGGTGACCAATCTTGGTTTGCTCAGGACTGAGGGCTTTCCTGGGGAACGTAGACTTTTGGCACTAAATGTGGGATAGTCCCCAGAAAAATGGGACAATCGGCTATCCTCTAAGTGATGAAATAAGGGACAGTGAAAGAGAATGAGGAGCAATTGGAGACCCAATGCATGGAGCATGGTGTCACAAAGGCTGAGTAGGTCTAGAACATCCAGAGGAAGTAAATGCTCCTTAGCTTCAAAGACTTCAAAGAAGTCAAGAGTTAGAAGATGGAAAAAAGCATTTTAATCAAGTGGTGGTGGCCAAAGCCAATTTATAGGCTTGAAAAAGAAACAGTTGATGAAGAGGAGGACCAAGAAGTCACAAATTACAGAAAAGAAATAAATATCAATTCAAGAGAGAAGTAGGGTTACAGAAAGATTATAGTCTGAGTATTAAGAATAGGGGAAACATGGGGCACCTGGGTGGCTCAGTCAGTTAAGCATCCAACATTGGCTCAGGTCATGATCTGCCAGTTCATGAGTTGGAGCCCCACATCAGGCTCTGTACTGACAGCTCAGAGCCTGGAGCCTGCTCCATATTCTGTGTCTCCCTCTCTCTCTGCCCTCCCCCCACTCGTACTCTGGCTCTGTCTCTCTCAAACATAAATAAACATTAAAACAAATTTTAAAAAAAGAATACGGGAGACATAAGCACATTTTTAAACTGAGAAGAGAGAAAGTAAGAGACTGGTTTACCCTACTGGAGATGAGGATTCATGGCTAGAGTGACATACCACAAGAGATAAACATGGAAGTTACCTCATACCCTTTTTATAAAAAGATGCACCCTGTACCAGATAGAATCTGGGTGCGTTTTTTTAAATTAACATAGGGTGTCTGTTATTGACCAGGCTCTATAACAATTACATTTACTTATGTTGTCACATTAAACCTCTGCTGAAGAAGTCAAACAATCTCAAGAGAAATTTATTGGTGGCAGCACCTAAAAGTAAACATGGTTTCTTGAGAACTACAAATAAGGAGATCAGAGATATTTACTATACTAGATGCATTCACATTTCAAATGGTTTTCTTAACATTAATTAGCAAAAGTCTCTCTGAATGTTGACATATTTATATAAATAATCACAAATCAAGTTCTTATGAAGTGCCATTTGCCCTTCCTATTAACTGTTGGATGTCTGGAAGACATAACCCTGTTTGTAAATATACTAGCTTTCCTTTCTTTTTAATCCACTTCAGTTTCAAGCTAAACAGATGCAGGGAAGGTAAAAATTTTATCTGTAGCCTTCTAGTTTTCATACACACACTCCAGATAAAGAAAACAAATATTATATATTTTTTAAAAGTCTGTCCTTACATAAAATTAGTTGTTCAAGTGACTTATGCCATTTAAGTTCAGTTTATGCTTTATAACTAAGTAAAACATGAAAATATTTTATCTGTACAAAACAGGAGATATAACTTCTGGACAATGTCTTAGAGCTGTGAACTATCTACAAATGCTCACCACAAATGAACTCAAATAGAAAAATTCCATAGACAAATAACTCAGAGTAATTTATGTCACAGATCAGGGGCTAAGCAAAGGTTAATGCCCCTCGGCTTACAGATGTACAAACCAGTTTAAGAAGCTTTTCTTATATGGAACCAACGATTCATCTGATTTTTGTTCCCAAACTCATCAGAAAGTTAGTTTATTTTACAGAAAAAAAAGTCTACACCAATTTTTCTCTGGAGGTTTTTTTTCCATTTATACTTATTTGCACACCAACAAAGCTCATTCTACCAAATCAATAGTTTCAAATATTTTAGATTGTCCTTTTGGTCAATAACACCGGTTTTCGTTTAAAGGCCATAAAAACCACAGGGAGTAAGTATAAATCTGTTTAAAATAGTTTGTATAGATACAAGCATGGTAATAAAGCTTGGGAATAGTTAATACATACTATTTTTATAATGGCAGTGATAGTGATGTTAACATTAAATAATACCTTAAGTTACAATAATCATACTACTAAATTAACAGGTATTATATTATTAACATTTTACATTTTCTTCTTAATATAATAGCTCAAAAGAGCTGAATGTTCTGTACCCAAGAATTTCATAATATTTTAATCACTGGATTATGCCAGAAATAGAGATTTTAGGACCACACGGAATTACAAAGGTCAACTTCAAAGGTCAAAGAATCAACTGATGATTAATTCATCAATAAAGTCAAAGGACAAATCTGAATTTTATTTTTACACACTAGACCAATTGTTTGGCTGATGAAACTAATTTGATTCAATATTTTAAAGGAAAAAACAATTTACCATTTAAATAACTACCATGGTACTGGCTCCTATGAAACCCCCACGTGTTTTTATTTGATAAGGTATACACAATAATATAAAACTATAATTACAGTTAAAACATCATTATTTGTCACTGAAAAAACATTAAATCACAGAAATTCCTTGGTTCTGAAACTCTCAGACTTACTTTTAATGAATTGAAGTATTCAAGTTAACGTTGCAACTGTATAAACACTAAAAAATGTTGCACCTGTGACTCCACAAATAAAAACAGAATTGTAATTTTAATGAAACACTGTATAGTAAATGCCTTAAAGAGATTACAATCCACTTACATAAAATATTTTAAAACTTTTATTTTCTAATAGTCCAATAGATTCCAGCATATTATTTACTCTCTATAATCAGTCACACTGTCTTTCATTCAAGAAGAATCACTGCTTGCCAGCCACTATGCTCTGGACTAAGCGGAATAAATGGCCAAGTGCCACTGTCAGGAAGCCTTGATTGACTGGTAAAGCAGAAGATAGCAACCAAAATGTTGCAACATTTAGAATAAAAAAGTACCTATTAGAAAAGCCATCTGTGTATATAATTAAGTTCAGTGAAGTCCTCAACTAGGAGAATTATGGCTAGGAATTTTGCTAAACAAATCTAAAATAAGTATTATAATAAGAAGCATGTGTATTATATTATACACTGTCCTCCAAAACAGCGTCACAGAACATCAAAGCTGTAAATTTTCATAGGTATTTTTGTTAGGACACTAAATTATTTTAATATTTTGCAACTCCCATCTGTTATAAATCTTAGAAAATATTTACTGGATAATCTTTTTTCATTAATGAAAGAGCTGCCAAAATGGTACTAATTCTCAAACTGGTATTAATTATTGAAATATCATAAAATTTGTTATAAAACAAATGCTTACTTCCCTACCTTTCCCCAAAATCACAAATAGAAAATGTTAGAAACTAGATAATATGTCACTATAGTGATAGCAAGACTGAAGAGACTAGAGGGTTTGCATTTATATTTCTTTTAGAAGAAGGAGCTGAATTTTAGAAACACTACATTACAGTTTCTTTCATAGAAGAGAAGAGCTTTCAGCATCTGGTGTGTTTTGGGGTTTTTTCTCTTTTCAACCTGCACATCCCACTATAAAAGGGAAACAGAATACAAAATCCCAAAAGGTGCCACTTTGGCATGTGGATTATTTTGAGTTTAAGGCAAATCAAAACCCAGAAGAGTCAAGAAAACTTGTATCTTTCTCTTAACTACCTAAAAGAATTTAGTTAGGGGGCTTGGCTCAGAGAGGGAGCCCTTACCAGAGATAACTTTGATCTGAATGAACTATCAGTGTGGCAGAACAAATTATCTCATTACCAAACATCTGCTATTTTTTTAAGATTTAATTAAAGTACAGTTGACACACAATGTTACCTTAGTTTCAGGTATATAACATAGTGACTTGACAAGTCCATACATTATGTTATGCTCACCACAAGCATACTACCATCTGTCTCTATACAACACTATTACAATATCATTGACTGTATTCCTATGCTGTGCCTTTTATCCCCGTGACTTACTCATTTCATAACTGGAAGCCTGTATCTCTCCCTCCCCTTCACCCATTTTGCCCATTTTCCCACCCCCTTCCCATCTGGTAACCATCAGTTTATTCTTTGTATTTATGGGTCTGTTTTTGCCTTTTGTTTATTTGTTTGTTTTGTTTTTAGATTCCACATACAGGTGAAATCATATGGCATTTGTCTTTCTCTGTCTGACTTATTTAACTTAGCATAACACCCTCTAGGTTCATCCATGTTGTCACAAATGGCAAAACATCTGCTCTTCCTTATTGTCCTATAAATCACCCTCCTTCCCTTCGAAGCCCCGGGCTCCTACCCCATTCTTTACCTCAGGATGGCACATAAATCTCAATTGTCTGACTTGTCCTTGGGTCTTACATATTCATGAGGATCCTATACATATGTAATTAAATTGTTTTATTCCTGTGAATGTCTTGTATCAATTTACCAGCCAAAGAACCTAGAAGGATAAAGGAAAAATGTTTCTCCCCAACACTATTTAATTATATTTTCTTGTACAAATAAATTACTCCCCTTTCTCTCCTTGAGTCTTTCTCCAAGCATTGTATTCTTTCCCTCAGCAACCCTTAATCATCTTCCTAAATAGGCAGCAATATAAGATTCAAGAAACTTGGTTTATCGACTGGTCTTGCCATTTACTTTGTTATCTATTCATTTTCCTTCTCTTTCAGACTCTTGTATGAAAAATGAAAAAAGTCCTAAAAAGTCCCTGCCAGTCTATCACTAGGGGTTCAGAGTGTTGTTTGTATTTGAGCATAATACAAGAGGTAAACATTTTTACATCTAAATTAGTTTTTAGAGAAATTTTTTAGAGAAATTTTGAAGGGCTCAGGATTGGTCTCGAATTGTTCCCATGTCAGAAAAGCTTTCCAGAGTTGGTGAAGGAACCAGGATCCCACACAGTCAGGGAGAGCTTGGATTATAATCAATTCACTACTGCTATTTCTTCTTATTATCTCAAGGATGCCAGTGTTTTAGTTAGTCCCTTTAGCAAAATAAATGCTAATATAGGTCTAGGACATACTCAAGTGTGAAGGCTCACTGGCCCACCTTCCATCAGTTTCCACAGTTCTCTGAGGGACGACAACCCATCACTTTGAAGTCTGGTTCAATCAAGTAAGCTGACCTCACTTGGGTTCTTAGGATCACAAATCTTAGCTCTTGCATGATTTAAAAATTTTTCATATGTAGCCATTTCCTAAATGCCAGCCATATCACACTTGGAATCTTTGTCTCTACTCCTTCTCTGTAAACTTCATCAGTACCAGAAATTGGGCACTTTCTCTTCTTTCCTCTTCAAATCTCAATTGCCAAGGGTTATTTGTACCTTGCATAACCTCTTAATCATACTCAACCTCTGAGGACAGCTACCTAGACTGTGTTCAGGGGCCCCACATCTACCTAAAAAAATGTTTTTTGACTCATGGGCTCTGTTAGACTTCAGATCCACTTAGCTCCATCCTACTCCAACTTTCCCCAACCTTCTTTAGGATATTAGACCTATATGAACCATATTAACCTGACCTGTTTGCCCTCTGACTCTCAACTGTTTGGGCAATGGAGAGTATGACAGCCATATAAACGCACCTCTCAGGGGCACTTGGGTGGCTCAGTCGGTTAAGCATCTGACTTCGGCTCAAGTCATGATCTCACAGCTCATGAGTTTGAGCCCTGCATCCGGCTCTGTGCTGACAGCTCAGAGGCTGGAGCCTGCTTCAGATTCTGTGTGTGTGTCTCTCTCTGCCCCTCCCCTGCTCATGCTCTCTCTCTCTCTCTCTCTCTCTCTCTCCCAAAAATAAACATTAAAATTTTTTTAAATAAATGCATGTCTCAGATCTCCAAATGCAGGGCATGTAGTTACCTGACAGCCCTGGTTGCTGCATTCTGAAATCCATCACTGCATCTATATCAAGGATACACTTCCCAGCAGTTATTGAGGACAGCAGAGAAACTAAAAAAGGTCCATTCCTAAAAGATCTAGGACCTCTCTGGTGGATGGCTTTGGCTTGAGGACTTCCCAATAACTTTTTAAAACTTTATTTTAACTGCACCAGAGTCTGACTTGTCTTACCAGATATTCCTTCCTCCTCTCTTTCTACAGATGTCGGATGGTAGTCTGACAATGCTCACAGCCTCCTCCTGTTCCCTCTCTGTTTTCTCTCACAGGCATCTCCCTAATAAATCTACTGCATGACTAATTTCATTCATCTTAGTGTCTGCTTCTTGAACTAATAGAGAGGATAAGATAGGAAGATAAGAATATTTATTTCCCTGAGTTCTTTGCTGTTAAGCCACACGTTGGAAGCTCCTATTAAGATGGCTTTCTTACAGCTTCAGGTTTTTCTGGGATGTATTAAGTGCTCAATCAACTTGTTCTTTTGGATGTGAGGTGGGTAGCAGCTCCATCTCAGTTGCCAACTCTGGATGCTTCACCAAACCTTGTTAGTTACCTTTAACCTTGCCCATGTCTTTGTCCCTTTATTAAACTCTCTTTATTCTTTGTTTATTTATTTTTAATTTACTTTTTAATTTATATCCAAGTTAGTTAGCATATAGTACAACAATGATTTCAGGAGTAGATTCCTTAAGGCCCCTTACCCATTTAGCCCATCCCCCCTCCCACAACCCTCAGTTTGTTCTCCATATTTAAGAGTCTCTTATGTTTTTGTCCCCCTCCCTGTTTTTATATTATTTTTGCTTCCCTTCCCTTATGTTCATCTGTTCTGTGTCTTAAAGTCCTCATATGAGTGAAGTCATATGATATTTGTCTTTCTCTGAGTAATTTCACTTAGCATAATACCCTCTAGTTCCATCCACATAGTTGTGAATGGCAAAATTTCATTCTTTTTGATTGCCAAGTAATACTCCATTGCGGCACACACACACCACATCTTTTTTATCCATTCATCCATCGATGGACATTTGGGCTCTTTCCATACTTTGGCTATTGTTGATAGTGCTGCTATAAACACTGGGGTGCATGTGCCCCTTTGAAACAGCATACTTATATCCCTTGGATAAATACCTAGTAGTGCAATTGCTGGGTCGTAGGGTAGTTCTATTTTTAATTTTTTGAGGAACCTCTGTACTGTTTTCCAGAGTGCACCAGTTTGCATTCCCACCAGCAGTGCAAAAGAGATCCTTTTTCTCCACATCGTCACCAACATCTGTTGTTGCCTGAGTTGTTAATTTTAACCATTCTGACAAGTATGAGGTGCTATCTCATTGTGGTTTTGATTTGTATTTCCCTGATGTCGAGTCATGTTGAGCATTTTTTCATGTGTTGGTTGGCCATCTGGATATCTTTTTTGCAGTAGTCTCTATTCATGTCTTTTGCCCATTTCTTCGCTGGATTATTTGTTTTTTGGGTGCTGAGTTTGATAAGTTCTTTATAGATTTTGGATCTTTATCTGATATGTCATTTGCAAATATCTTCTCCCATTCCGTTGGTTGCCTTTTAGTTTTGCTGATTGTTTCCTTTGCTGTCAAAAGCTTTTTATTTTGATGAGGTCCCAGTAGTTCATTTTTGCTTTTGTTTCCCTTGCCTCTGGAGACATGTTCAGTAAAAAAATTGCTGCGGACAAAATCAAAGAGGTTTTTGCCTGCTTTCTCCTCAAGGATTTTGATGGCTTCTTGTCGTATGTTTAGGTCTTTCATCCATTTTGAGTTTATTTTTGTGTATGGTGTAAGAAATTGGCCCAGGTTCATTTTTCTGCATGTTGCTATCCAGTTTTCCCCAGCACCACGTGAAGAGACGGTCTTTATTCCATTGATACTCTTTCCTGCTTTGTCAAAGATTAGTTGGCCATACGTTTGTGGGTCTATTTCTGGGTTCTCTATTCTATTCCATTGATCTGAGTGTCTGTTTTTGTGCCAGTACCATACTGTCTTGATGATTACAGCTTTGTAGTATAGCTTAAAGACTGGGATTGTGATGCCTCCTGCTTTGGTTTTCTTTTTCAAGATTGCTTTGGCTATTCGGGGTCTCTTCTGGTTCCATACAAATTTTAGCATTGTTTGTTCTAGCTCTGTGAAGAATGCTGGTATTATTCTGATAGGGATTGCATTGAATATGTATATTGCTATGGGTAGTATTGACATTTTAACAATATTTTTTCTTCCTATCCAGGAGCATGGAATGTTTGTCCATTTCTTTGTATCTTCTTCAATTTCCTTCATAAGCTTTCTATAGTTTTCAGCAACAGATCTTTTACATCTTAGGTTAGGTTTATTTCTAGGTATTTTATGGTTCTTGGTGCAACTGTAAATGGGATCAGTTTCTTTATTTCTCTTTCTGTTGCTTCGTTATTGGTATATAAAAATGCAACCGATTTCTGTACATTGATTTTGTACTCTGCAACTTTGCTGCATTCACATATCAGTTCTAGCAGTCTTTTGGTGGAGTCTTTTGGGTTTTCTATGTAAAGTATCATGTCATCTGCAAAGAGTGAAAGTTTGACCTCCTCCTGACTGATTTGGATGCCTTGTGTTTGTGTTGTCTGATTGCAGAGGGTAAGACTTCGAATACTATGTTGAATAACAGTAGTGAGAGTGGACATCCCTGTCTTGTTCCTGACCTTAGGGGGAAAGCTCTCAGTTTTTCCCCATTGAGGATGATATTAGCGTTGGGTCTTTCATATATGACTTTAATGATCTTGAGGTATGATCCTTCTATCCCTACTTTCTTAAGGGGTTTTTTTATCAAGAAAAGATACTGTATTTTGTCAAATGCTCTCTCTGCATCTATACAGGGGATCATGTGGTTCTTGTCCTTTCTTTTATTGATGTGATGAATCACATTGATTGTTTTGTGGATTTTGAACCAGCCCTGTATCCCAGGTATAAATCCCACTTGCTTGTGTGAATAAATTTTTTAATGTATTTTGGATCTGGTTGGCTAACATATTGTTAAAGATTTTTGCATCCATGTTCATCAGGGAAATTGGTCTATAGTTCTCCTTTTTAGTGGGGTCTTTGTCTGGTTTTGAAATCAAGGTAATGCCAACTTCATAGAAAGAGATTGGAAGTTTTCCTTCCATTTCTATTTTTCGAAACAGCTTCAAGAGAATAGGTGTTAACTCTTCTTTAAATGTTTGATAGAATTCCCCTTGAAAGCCATCTGGCCTTGAACTCTTGTTTTTTGGGATATTAAACTATCTTAAATACATCTTCTTCTAACTTTTTATTTTAAAATATTTTTAAATGTATAGAAAAGTAACAAAAATAATATAAAAAGGGCCTGTATGCCTTCGACTCAGATTTCCCAATGTTGAATACATTAGTGTTCTGTCTCTGTCTCTCTGGATGTGTGTGTGCCCATGTGTGTACATAACAATTTGGTGTGTATCTCCAAAAAACAAAGGCCAAGGACATCCTCTTACATATCCATAGAATGATTATAAAAATAAGGAACATTCTGGGGTGCCTGGGTGGCTCAGTCAGTTAAGCATCTGACTTCAGCACAGGTCATGATCGAACAATTCATGGGTTTGAGCCCTGTGTTGTGCTCTGTGCTGACAGCTCAGAGCCTAGAGCCTGCTTCAGATTCTGTGTCTCCCTCTCTCTCCTCCCTGCCCCGTTCATGTCCCTCTCTGTCTCTCAAAAATAAATAAACATTAATTTTTTTTTTAATTTTTAATGTTTATTTACTTTTGAGAGAGAGAGAGAAAGTGAGGAACGGGGAGGGGCAGAGAGAGAGAGAGAGGGAGACATAGAATCCGAAGCACGCTCCAAGCTCTGAGCAGTCAGCACAGAGCCCAGTGCAAGGCTCAAATTCACAAACTAGATCACGTGAGATCATGACCTGAGCCAAAGTCAGACGCTTAACCGACTGAGCCACCCAAAATTTTTTTAAAAAATAAGAAACACTTTAACATTAATGCAATATTACTTTCTAACCTACAGATCTTATTCAAATTTTTCCAATTGATCTAATAATGCCGCCTACAGAAAAAAATCTGGTTGAGGTCTGAATCCAGGAACACATATGCATAATCACTCTGTATATACAGTACTTATTCTCTTCCAGAATCCTAAAATTTTAAATAACTGGAACCAGGGCAGGACCAAGGAAACAAAACCTCAAAATTTGATTGTAGGATCAGTTTATGTACGTGTTTAATGGGCATATGGATAAGCTTCCTACTTGGTGAGGGAGGAATATAGGACCTTAGTAATACATGGAATGAAGTAGTCTAATGATGACTCAAATTATCAGTGGTGGCATGGAAGAGAATGCAATTAGAGAACAAGGCATTGAGAAATCAAGTAAATGTAGCACTTAGTTGCTGTGATGATAATGGCTATTATAAGAGTGGTATCGTATGAAGCCTTCTTCTGATAATCCTAGAGAACATCACAGGAAAAAAAGACAAATTGAAAGTTAAAAATGCACGACACAGGGCATAGATCAAAAATCAGAAAGCCCCTGTAGCAGCTTTAAAAGAGTCCCTTATCTGAATCCACAGAGCAGATATGGTCAAAGATCAAGCACAAAGCCTGAGTATAAGGGTTTAAGAACTGCAACACCAGATAAATGAGTAACCTTGACATATCTCTTATTCCAAGGCAAGGGCATTGTTGGGGAAGGAGCAGAGCTCTGAGAGATGGGATGAAGACACTGGGAAGACAAGATCACTGAAAAGTTTGAGTCCCCAAATCTCCCTGGACTTTTCCTACCAACAGAAGCAGGTCAGGGCCTCCTGGAAGACAGCATTCTCCTGCTATCACCAGGGGCAGGTGACTAACAAGAAAATGCCTATTTCTCTGAGGACCTATCCCCAACCAACCCTCGTTGTCTCCAGATGCATATGAAAGTTGGATCCCAGCGTAGCCTAGTCATAGTAGAATAAGGCCTGGCCCAGACAGAGACAGCCTCTATACCCTAAAAAATTGCAGAATATTGGCAACATAAACCAGCAGGAATCTGGGAAATATGTAAAGAAGTGGGTGGATTCTAATATTATATTATAATGGCATAAATAAGTAAAGAAGTAAATAAATAATCAATAAATCAATCAATCACCAAGGATTTGGGATTTAATGTGTGTAGGTAACAGTAATACTCTGCTAGGTTGATCATCTGAGCTTATACCCAACTGTGGCTTATAATCAGTGAGACCGAAATGCCAGAACTTAAACCCCTGACATTCTGTGGAAGAAGGAGTCCAAAATTCCTTGAGGATGAGAATGTTTGGCTAGATCAATTCCTGTACAACTTGCTCAGCCACTCCCTAATCTTAACCCCTGGGAGGGCTCAGGGAACGCCCTTTCACAAGGGCACTAAGGAATGCACTGGTGAGGGAAGCAACAACATTCTTGCAAAGCTCTATGAAGTTTGTCTCCTGGAGATCATAGATGATGAGTAGAGATGCTTCAGAGGAATCAGGGTCTCTGATTTTAATGGCAATCACGGGATCCTGGCATGGTAGGAGCCAGGTGGGAGGGTCTACCCACCAGAACCATATCAGGTGCAGGGACAGAGCAGTAATCACACTGTTTTAACCCACAGAAATCTGTGGCAATGGCTAATTGATCCTGGGGGCACCTCAGAATAAAATCATTGCAAGTTCAGCTTAATATTTATATAGGGGAGGGGCGCCTGGGTGGCTCAGTCGGTTAAGCGTCCGACTTCAGCTCAGGTCACGATCTCACGGTCCGTGAGTTCGAGCCCCGCGTCGGGCTCTGTGCTGACAGCTCAGAGCCTGGAGCCTGCTTCAGATTCTGTGTCTCCCTCTCTCTCTGACCCTCCCCCGTTCATGCTCTGTCTCTGTCGCAAAAATAAATAAACATTAAAAAAATTTATATAGGGGGAATTTGAGGCCTAGTAGACAGAAACCTGACTCCAGTCACTGTTATGGGAATTCTCAGCCTCTTACCAAGTTGTTAAGCGTGTACCAGTTCACAGAGCCTCTTGAATGAGCACACCAGGTTTCACTGAGAAAGGACCTTGAAAATGGGTATAATGTAAATCACCATCACAGGCAGTGGTCCTCATCCCTGGTTGCAAATGAGACTCACTTAGAGAACTTTTTAAAAACAGTGATGCTTAGGCTCTACCTCCAGACACACTGACATGTATGCTGTATGAAAAATTGATGGAAAACAAAAAGTGGTTAAAGTTTGAAACAACAGAAATGACATTCAGAAGCATCCAAATTAACTAAAACCATACCCATATAGAAAAATAACTCAACTTTTATTTTCTTTACAAGGACAAATTCCAGTATATCTGCTTGGTAGCAGTTTGCCGATAAAAGAAACATGAGGTGTGCTGTGGTGGCTCTGTCAGTTAAGCATTCGACTTCAGTTCAGGTCATGATTTGTGAGTTCAAGGCCCGTGTCAGGCTCTGTGCTGACAGCTGGGAACCTGGAACCTGCTTTGGATTCTATGTCTCCCTCTCTCTCTGCCCCTCCCCTGCTCATGCTCTGTCCTCTAAAAATAAAAATTAAACATGGGGGTACAAAAAAATTTTTTTTAAAAAGAAACATAAAAATATAAATAAAATCATAAAAACATTTAACCTAACAAAAAAGAAGTTAGTAAGAGATTATTAGAATTAATCGTATGATTGGAATTTTGTTATTTGATGACCATGAATAAAATGATAAAGACATTTTCAAATAATGGGTTGTTCGAAAATCCCCAAATATAGAAGGATAAAATTAATTTATTAGAAATTAATAAGAAACTTGGTGGACCTGGGTGGCTTAGTAGGTTAAGTGTCCAACTCTCGACTTCGGTTCAGGCCAGGATCTCACAGTTGTGAAATAGAGCCCCACAGCAGGCTCTGTGCTGGGAGTGGAGCCCACTTAAGATTCTCTCTCTCCCTCTGCCCTTCCCCCCACTCATGTGTGCAAGCTCTCTCTCTAAAAAAAAAAAAAAAAACAGAAATTAATAATAAACTTCAGCTGCTAATTGCTGTAGGTCATAAACTAAGATTGATATTCTACTTAGGCAACTGAAGATAAAATTATAAAATGCTAACATTTTAGCAAAATAAAAAGTTATTGAAAATATGTTCTAAAAAATCAGTATAAACTGAAAAAAATCCATGTTAAGCTCCGACAATTTGTTTTTTGACTTAAAATATACATTTCTTAATATTAAATACATTCATAGTAGATAAAACACTATAATCTTAGATTTTGGTAAATTGAATGTTCTCTACTGCTATCATAAAACAGTCAAATAAAATATTGCAGGAATCATTATAAGGTGTTAATATCATTCCATAATTTACACAAACTTTTAAAATAGTTTAGAAGAGCAAAATTAAAAAAATAGCTTAGAAGTAACAAATTTTTACTAAAATGAATAGATTTAGTAAATTTTGTGAATTAAGTTTCTTCAAGTTTATTTTAAGCTAATTGATTTTCAGCTTATTGACACAGTACCTGCTGCTCTAAGTGCATAATAAAGAGATTTTATGATCTCTGAACACCTTAATTTTGCCTCAATTCTATGCTGCTTTAGGCTATTTACATGGAATCTAAACACCTAAATATGTCAATGAAACAACTGTTGGATTCTGAGAAATATGTGAAATTAATTCACTGCTAATTTTTTAAATAAAATGTAAGAATTCCTTAGATCTCATCCAAATGTTCACTTTAACACAACATTAATTCAGTCAAAAAGTATTCCTAAGTTCTGGTGGTAACAATTACTAAAAGAAAATATGTAAGAACGATGATGAAGGAAAGGAAGAGGAGGAAAATGAGGAGAAAGGATGAGGTGAGAAGGAGGAGAATAATTACACGTGTGCTTTCACAGTACCTATGTTACCAACATTTGATTATTCCCACAATTCAGTGAGATTTTTAAGGTAGTGATAACTTTATTTTTCAGACAGGGACACTAAAACTTAATGAATAAATTTAACTCCCTGAAGACTATACAGAAAGGAAATAAAAGAGTTACAATTAAAAACCAGGCAAGTTTGGGCTCCTGGATGGCTCAGTCGGTTGAGCATCCAATTCTTGAGTTCGGCTCAGGTCATGATCCCAGGGTCAGGAGATCCAGCCCCATGTCAGTTTCTTCACTGACCATGGAGCCTATTTAAGATACCATCTCTCTCCCTCTTCCCCTCTCTCCCACTCACATTCTCTCTCTCTCTCAAATAAAAATAAAAATAAAATAAAAATAAAAATCAGGCAAGTCAAATAGCATTTCTCTCCAAAACTATGTTGATATATAGATTCTGTTTAGGTAAGGTCCATGATATGATTGTCTAGGACTAATGGGCATGGCAAGGAAAGGTTTAGAGGCAAGGGTTTCAAAAAGAATCTCAGAGAATAACAGTGATTTGACGGTATCAATTAAGAAGCCGAGTCAAATGCCATTAAAAAAAATAGCATTTGGGCTTTAAACCCCAATACTAGTGAATAGCTTCTAGCCTAACAAATAACAGCTCTTTTTAAATTTTTTTTTCTTTGAATCAGTTTGGGTATAAAAAAAAAGTTTGTTTTAGGCTTCCTGTGGGATCTTGGAATTACAGGACTTGGGAAAACATTAAAAATTCAATGTTCCCTATAATTATGTTTAAATACCATGGTCTATATTAATCCCACTTTCATAAAACTCCAACAGGACACCCAACTGCGAGGATGTGTATGAAGAAGTTAAGCCTGGAGGGCCCATGGCCATGGCTAAGTATACTGATTCTGGAGTCAGGTGCCAGAGTCAGAACCCCACGACAACTATGTGGTTACTCAGCCTCCCTGAGTCTATTTCCCCATCTCCAAATGGATAAATAATAATAGTACCAACATTACAGGCTGTTTTGAGAATTAAATGAGTTGTGCATACAAAGCACTTAGTATTCTCTCGGGCACATAATAAGAGCTCAGAAAGTGCTGGCTGTTAGCTCTGCTCTACAAGGGAAATGATTTTGCATTTTTATCCAGGAGAATGGATGCTAAAATCCAATAAAATGTCATTCCAAAAATATACACTGTTAACCAACAGCATGCAAAGTTTATACTTTTCTAAAAACAAGTAGGTAAACTTTCAATAATACCCATATCACACTGTGCTCCACTCACACACATGGAGTGTATTACATAAGACTATATTGGATTATAGGTCTGTAGTATAAGAGCACTTGTGTGTGTGATTATAGACATTCCTTTTCTCTAATCCCATCTGCATTATAGTCTGGACAGTGTCATCATCGACATAGCTCAGAATTGAGTCCAGATGGAAGTAAAAATATTTACTAGTCTAGTGGAGGAAATACCATAAGAAAAACATATTTAGTGTGAAATGGAGATAGGAGATTCCTTTGAGACTAAACCAAGTATGGATACTTTGCAATATAAATTTCACTGTTCTTTTCATGTGCAACCTTTCCAGTTATTGCAAAATATCTCATTCCTAAGCCTAGTAAGGACAGAGTTACTAAAAATGAATAAGTAACAACTCTATGTTATCATCTTTATGTCTTTATCAATGAGAGATGAAAAGAAAGTAAAGCGTTCTTAAGAATGCTGCCTCGTAAAAACTAAGACTGGGGTTTTAATAAGAACAGCAATCCATGAGAATTGGACATTGATAAAAACAGGCTAGTACTTAAGAAATGTAAAAAATATTTAAAATGCTATTCTATTAGTATAATTAATCTTCAGCTGTTTCTTAAGCAAGGTGATAAATTGACTATTGTTCATTCCCTTAGTGCATGGAAGAGTACATTTCATAGCCCCTAACAATTACTAGGAAGGGCCATGTAACTAGTTCTGGCTGGTAGGCTATGAGCAAAAGTAGTGTGCTTCAGTCCCTGACCAAAGCATTGAATTACAGATGCAAAGCTCTCTCCTTCTCCTTCTTACCTTCTCCACGAGTTTAAATGCTAAAAGACAGTGTAGCATCTAGCAGCCAGGTCAGTTTAAAGCAGGGCATCCCACCACCCTACATGGGATTGCAGCATCGCTAACTTACGTTAAACCACTGAGATTTAAGAATCATTAGTGTAGTCAACCCAAACAATCCTGCCCAATATAAGCAAGAATCAATATTTTTCTGCCAGATTCCTGGAATGGCTATTAAATCCTTCTCATGTTACTATTATCAGTGAGAAAATGAAATCATCTACTCTCACTCAGTGTGCTGTCTTAGGTGACAGTGTACTCTCAGTGATAGGACACTACTCTTGGGATGTCTTCATCAACATGACTCTAAATTCCAAAAAACTTTTGCCTGGAGTGGGGTGGGAGGAGTTTCAAATAACTGTATTGTTTATTTCAGGAATTTCCTGACGTGTTTAAATGAATGTCAAACTATTCAACTTCTCAATTGATACTATCAAATCACTGTTTAATCTCCAAGACTCTCTTTGAAACCCTTGCTTCAAAACCTTTCCTTGCCATGCCCATCAGTCCTAGACTATCGCAGTGTGAACCTTACCAAACAAGAATCTGTATCAACACAGTTTTGGAGAGAAGCATTATCAGTTGAATGTGGCACACACATCATGAAACCTATTTATTATTTTCCGGACTAGAAGGCTCATTTTAGGAACTGGAGGATTCAGATATACTGCAAGACAGAAGAGGGGGGCTAATAATCTCAGAACTAATTGAAAATCACAAAGGTACAATAGATCTACATTATTTCTTCTAGCCCAGTAGACAGGATGATTATTCTCCAGGAAGTGTGTAAAATGAGGACTATATAGTTGGACAAAGCAGGAAGAAATGAAGGAAAGCATGCCTACCAAATTCAGGGGGGGTAATGAAATGGAGAACAGTGAGTTGCCTAGTTTCCTCCCATGCCTCCCACCCTTTGGCTCCTAGAATGCAGAAGCTGAATCTATACTCCAGGAAACTATTACTGGATTCAAGAGAAAATGCTACAAAGACTGACGTTTAATGATCCCACACTAAAATAGCAACGTTCTTTATCCTGTGAATCCTATAAATTTTAGTTCCTCACTCTCAAATGTGAGTGGATGGAAGTTGCCAGATAATTGAGGAAGCCTCCAATATGAAAGACTAAAATATTTAAATATTATAGACACTGCAAAGCAGAAGAAAACTTCAAAATGAGCTTCTGAAAGATGAGAAATTATTGCATATATGGGGGAGAGGGACAGAAGACAATAAAAAAGGAACAAGAAAAAAACTCTTAAAAATTACAATGATGATGGAGAAATAAAAACATTCAATAGGATGGATTGGATTGGAAACAAGGATTGGAAAACAAAGTTAAACTTGTTCTAGAAAGCAGAATTAAAGAACGTGAAGTTAATAATAATAGGAGGGAAATGATAGATATAAGTGGCTCACAGTAAGAATCTGACAAATGACTAATAAGTGTTGCAAAAATAGATAATAGGTAAAACAGAAGGCAAGAAATTACCAAATAAATAACAAAAGAAGAATTTTTCAGAACTGAAACCTGAGTTTCTAGATTGAAGTGGTCAGTAAGCAACTATTTACTCATAGCCAATCGCATTCCTTTTACCTACACCTATTTCCCTCTACTCCCTGAGTATTTTGAATAAAATCCAGGCAACCTATACCATTGGTAAGTCATTAGTACGTATCTAAAACAATACCCCTTTTGTTTTATTTATCCTAAATAATGTAAAATTCTTTACTAAACAACAAGTCAGTGTTCACATTTCCATGATTATCTTCTAAATGTTCTTTTATTTTGTTTGTTTTTAACAGTTTGAATCTGGATCTAAGAAATATTCATACAACTGCCATTGTTTATATGTCTCTAATCTCTTTTAATCAATAGGTTCCCTATCTCTCTTTTAATCCTTGCAATCCTTTTAAACTTTCTTAAGTTTATTTATTTATTTTGAGAGAGAGAGAGAGAGAGAGAGAGAGAGAGAGAGAGAGAACATGAGCAGAAGAGGGGCAGAGAGAGGGGGAGAGAGAATCTTAAGCAGGCTCTCCACTGTCAGTACAAACCGTAAGATCATGACCTTAGCTGAAATCAAGAACCAGTCGCTTAACTGACTGAGCCACTCAGGTGTCCCCTATTCCTTGCAAAACTTTTGTTGAAAAAACTGAGTCATTTTTTCTTTAAAGTTTCCCACTACCTGGATTCTACTGATTGCCTCTCTATGATGTAAGTTAATGTGTTCCTCTCTCCCTTGTAATTCCTGTAAATTGGTCATGAGATCCTGAGGTTTAAAATAGATTTAGGGTCATAAGTTTTGCTCTGTATTTCAATCAAGAACTACATAAAGATGATGTTAGCAGCCACTGATGTTCATTGTCTGCATCCATTCATTCACTGGTGATTGCAAAACTCCACCACTCTTATTCTATCTTTCCTTCTTAATCTGTTAAGTGGAATATTTATATAAAGAGAAAAATAAATGCCATCTTGTCAACAGTATAGTTACCTGTAATAGTTCTTTTTTTTTAATGTTTATTTATTTTAAGAGACAGAATGAGTGGAGGAGGGGCAGATAGAGAGGGGACACAGAATCCAAAGCAGGCTCCAGGCTCGGAGCTGTCAGCACAGAGCCCAACGTGAGGCTCAAACCCATGAACTGTGAGATCATGACCTGAGCCAAAGTCTGTTGCCTACCTGACTGAGACACTCAGGTACCCCTATCTGACATAGTTCTTGTTGGAAAGTCAGATAAATTCCTGAGTCTTCTCTACTTATGAATTTTCAAAATAATGACTTCCTTTGCTAGTATCTTCCAATGGTAACCAATGAATTAGAGGGCTTATATGAATTTACGAATTTAAGTATATTTGATGTGTTCATATGTTTCAATACACTGAAGTTATTATTCTTACTGATGCTGAAATTGTCCCATCTTTGGCTACCTAAGCTTAATTAAATTGGCCCCTGAGACTTTTTGATATGATTCAATAGCTTTGACAGCCTCCTTTCTCTCTGATATAATAAATATCCCAGGCTTATCTTTTCTATTTCCTGATCCATACCCAGGATCAGCCAAGAATCTTGGTTTCTATTAAAAAAAAAAAAAGTGGAGGAAGGCAGGATTTAAAGAACATAATCTGGGTACTAGGTGGATACATTGATATTGGGTTGCTCATTGTTTCTAGATTTTTTCAGTTGACAGAGTTAGAAGATATGTAATATGTTTGAAACATGATATATCAATGGCACATCATTGATATTTCCAATTAAAATTCAATATAGAGTTTTTGCTTATTCCTGTCAAATCTCCCCTTCTCTCGTAAGAAAAATGACAAGTCTATTCTTAAGGACACTGACATAATTACTATTTGTTTTATCCCACATGCAAAGGAAACCATCCAAGAGTAATACTATCATCGACTTCATTAGTACTATAACCGTATAAGATTTTTTTTTTTTCAGTTCTGTGGTCCTTACAGAACTAGGAATGTATAGTCAAATCACTGTATTATAAAATCACTTGGAACAATTCATCTCTACAAAGTTATCCCACCAAAGCTCCAGCAGCATCAAATTTCCTGTACCCCTCTTAGACTCAATATAAGATTGGACAGATCTCTCTCAGTTTCAGCTGCTGCCTTCACAATTGCCCATGAAGTTTTCCAGGGAGTACCTGATAGTGACAATAGTGTTCTCCAGTCTAGATCATCAAACTCTTACTATCTTCATTCTTCTTTCTCTTGAACTGCTTCTGAATACTACATGGGTTCTTTAGCTATTAGTGGTGTGTTCCTAATTCTTTTTTGGTATTTTCTGGAATGCTACTTTGTTGTATGGGGAGATTTGGTGGAATTTAAAAAATATGCAGTTGTCTACATTTTCAAAAAGTTCATCAGCTTAATTTCATTAACAAATCTCATTCTTCAAAACTTTGACTAGCAATACTTTTCAATTTAGAAGACTATCCAATTATCAATCACATTTGAGGTTAGAATAATGCCATTTTCACATTATCCAAATCTCAAAAAAAATGTGCCTCTTATGTAGCCTTTCTTAGAAAATTACTAAAGGTTGACTTCACCAAAATTAACAAGAAAACAGAAGGAAGAACATACAAAATCTAGGAAGCAAGAACTCTCAGATAGGTTATTAGCAGAGAAACTTCAGGAGGAAAGTACCAGGATCCTACCAGGCCTAGAGAGCAATTAGACCAATGTGTAGTGGGAGGACTGAAAACTCCCAGAGGCAATTCTTCAAAGATAAAGACACTGACAGATTATCTAATGTGTTAAGTCTATGAAATATAATTTTAGAAGGTTTTACAATTTTATTGGTATATTTGAATAGTATGGCAGAAACTTCTAAGTGTCCCACAATTTTCTTTCTCAGATTTTTACTCTCATGGCTTCTTAAAATAAGAAGGAAAATATTTCTTAGCTTCCTCTGCAGCTAGGGGCAGCTGTATGACTAAGCTCTAGTCAACGAATATAAGTGGGAGTAATGTTTGAAATGCCTAAGAAGTATCCTCAAAAAAAGGAAGTATGCTCCTATTTTTTTTCTTTCTCCCTGCTTATGAATGTAATGTATGCAAACAGATGGAGCTTGAAGAAATCATAAATCATAAGGTAGAAACCATATGTGCAAGACAGAAGAGAAGGGTGATAAAGAGAAGCCTTAAACACTGATAATCACGGTTCTACCATAATAGCTCTGAACTGCTCACTTACAGACTCTTCCAAGGGAAAAATTAACTTCTACCTTATTTAAGCCACTGTTTTTTTTGTTGTTATTGTTGTTGCTTTCTGTCATTATAACTGAATCTGGTCCTAACTATCATAGGAAGAAATACATACATAGAAAACTAAGCAAAGGAAAATACAAGGTATTATTAACCCCAAGGAAAGCAAAAGTTGTATAAAAATGCAAATATCTTCAGAATACATCACTTAGCAATAATATATCATTATGATATCATAAGAATGTAAACACTGAAGGGGTGCCTGTGTGGCTCAGTCGGTTAAGCATCCAACTTTAGCTCAGGTCATGATCTTTCAGTTTGTGAGCTCAAGCCCATACTGGGCTCTGTGCTGACAGCTCAGAGCCTGGAGCCTGCTTCAGAGTCTGTGTCTCCCTCTCTCTCTGCCCCTCCCCTGCTTGTATTTCTCTCTCTCTCTCTCTCTCTCTCTCTCTCTCTCTCTCTCTTTCTCTTTCAAAAATAAGCATTAAAAAATATTTTTAATAAAAAGAATGTAAACACTGAATATTGATTTGATCAATAATTGTTACACAACTATTTAGGAGAAACAAGGTGGTGTTATTAAAAATGTTAACCCTTGGGGCGCCTGGGTGGCTCAGTCGGTTAAGCGGCCGACTTCGGCTCAGGTCATGATCTCGCGGTCCGTGAGTTCGAGCCCCGCGTCGGGCTCTGTGCTGACAGCTCAGAGCCTGGAGCCTGTTTCAGATTCTGTATCTCCCTCTCTCTGACCCTCCCCCGTTCATGCTTTGTCTCTCTCTGTCTCAAAAATAAATAAACGTTAAAAAAATTTAAAAAAAAAAATGTTAACCCTTACCAACTTTAATTAATAGTTGACATGTAATACTTAAAAATAATAAATGAACAAATAACAATATAAGTGTATTATTTTAAATATGCAGATAAATACCAGGATAAACTGCTTTAAGAGCTGAAAGTGTTCACCAGTGGTCACCTCTAGTAGAGAAGCTAGATGATGGGTTGCTTCTGGTGTGGGGCTGCTGTTTTTGTTATAAACCTTCAAGTACCATTTGACTTTTAAACTCTATGCATTTATCCCTTTGATAATAATTTAGGTAATTTTTAGTTGCTATATTTGGTCAGGTGGTCTAGCTGGCTTAGATGCAGCAAGATGCACTTTATTTCAGAGTAAAATGTCATCCTGGCTGGTGAGGATAAAGAATATAGAGAAAAGATTAATTCATCACTTAATCTCTGCAATGGCACAGTATCTACTGTGAACTTCTACTGTCCACATAGTTTACTTCATTGAATATTTGTGTCTGACAATCAGGAAGATACTTCCTCTTCTACTACTTTAGAAAAATATTATCTATCCATCCCTTAAGACTCCACATAGAAAACTACATAAACTTCCTATTGATTTACTGTCTTCCTCACTACCCTATAAGCAACATGAGGACTAGAGTTGTGTTTGATTTTCCAGTTATATCTTCAGCTCAGTGTATGTCAAATGGCAATTGTTCAATAAGTGTTTGATAATTGAATGAAACCATTTCAGGGCCTAATTTCTGTTTTACTTATTATCATCTTATAATGATCTACATACAACTTTTACTTTCTCATTAAAACATTTCCTTTCTTACTAATACTCTAAAAGAAATCATGGGTATGGTTTTGACAAGAGAAGTCATTCCAGAGAGAGGGATCAATGATATCCAAAACAGAGAAATGGAAAAGTGTGTACCATCTGACAAATGTAAAGGAGGAAGGGAGGACAAGAGATTGATCTGGGCCCAGCCTCATATATTTTCAGAATGGGAACCTGAAGTTTAGAGATTTTCATTTAAATTGTCCAGGACACACACCCAGTTTGTGGTAGAAAGATTAATTCCCCAGACCTCTAGTGTCCACAGCAACGAACTAGTAATTTTTCATTATACAAATATAGGTTAAAATAAATGTATTTACACTCATATGTAATTCCACAAAAATGAACCACATAACTGAGCTTTAGATGACTGTGGCAAGCTAATGACAGGAAGTTTTTTTTAACATCATTTTATATTATGCTTGCTGTTCAAAGAGCTGTTTTAAGAACAACCTCTTTCCGAAACTTATTCAGTGTCTAGAACTTTGGACAAAAGTTACCATATATAAACTCAGCAATAAATGGATCGATAAATCACATATGTCATGATATGCTCCTGGTGGAATACTAGATTAAAGCAGAAACAAGGTGTTTTTTTGTTTGTTTGTTTGTTTGTTTGTTTTTAGAAATCACAGACATTGCTTAAGAAATGGGAAGTTTGGACCAGTTCTCATGGGTTCAGTATCCTTTTCTGCCCAGAAGCATGCTAGCAATGCACCCTGCCTGGGTCACAAGCATTCATATTACACTTATAGGCCTCCCTTATCCATCCTCACCAATAACACTGGTACAAGGGCTGGTGCAATGAAATAGCAGGTGCTTACACAGGCTTTCTTTAGCAAAAACATGACTTAGTGTTTTGTATTCAAAAATTTATGTCCAGGCTCTCAAAACTTTTAAAGAAAATAAATCAGTTCCCATAACACATAGCAAGGTATGTCATGATTATCAAGCTTGAAAGATGAGGTTGATATTATTTAAAAGGGAAATTCTTGGGGCGCCTGGGTGGCTCGGTCGGTTAAGCGGCCGACTTCAGCTCGGGTCATGATCTCGCGGTCCATGATTTCAAGCCCCGCGTCGGGCACTGTGCTGACAGCTCAGAGCCTGGAGCCTGTTTCAGATTCTGTGTCTCCCTCTCTCTCTGACCCTCCCCCGTTCATGCTCTGTCTCTCTCTGTCTCAAAAATAAATAAACGTTAAAAAAAATTTAAAAAAAACATAAAAGGGAAATTCTTAAATCTATCTGCACCTCCCCTAACTCACTAGAAAACTGTATAAGTTCTTTAAATGTCAAGGTTCTCAATTTGTCAGTGTTAAATATGACACTAATTTATGTTAAAATGAGGTTTTCTGATAGTATTGGCTGTTGATTTGAAGGACATTGCTTCAATGCTTTTAATGGATATAAAACTGCCCCTTATGGCTTTATATCATGTAATTGTTGATTAAATAATCTTGAAGAAAAATAAAATAAAATGTACATAAAAATTTTAAGTAGAAAGTCAAAGCTGGAAGGAGCATGGAGATAACCTGGCAAGCCAATACTGTATTTCATTCTTTGTTCTGTCTTACCCTTTTTGAGAAAGTAGGACACAGGCCATGAAGTCAGATCCGGCCACCAACTAGCCTTGTCATTTGGATTATTGGCTCTCTCTGCATCTCAGCCCCTCATGTATAAAAACAGAAGGAATAATATCTACTTTGTAGGGTTGATGTAACTATTAAAGAAAACAATATATAAAATTCATAATTGAGCAGTAGATCAGGTAGTCAATGAGCAGTTGTTACTATCTTGATTCCAGTCTAATTCATATTAAAATAATTCTTTGCATGGTTTTCTCCTCAATTTCTCATGACCCTTTCCCCAAACATTTCTAATGCCCTGTTTGGCTTTTCCTTTCTCAATCTTCACCCTGCTATGCTATATGGTTTTATTTAAGGTTGTTCTTATTCTAGTAAAAAGTGTTTCCTTATTTTTGCTGATATTTAAAAGGAAAGATCATTAAAAGTGACAGACTACAATAAATCCCTCCTGAGATTATTATCCCTCTTAGATTTAGTTACAATACAAATATTCTCTTTCTTTTTATGGAAAGATGATCTTGCTGGCAGTAATATCCCTGTGTGGGGTGTGTACTTACAAAGGCCAATGCATGAGCTACAGTCCTTTTCTCAATTATAGCTTCTAGGGATCAGCCTATTTTTAAACTTCAGTAAAATCCATTTAAGCCATTTACTACTTTACAGTACTAAAAACGTGTTCTGAATCACTGGAGTAAGATTAAAATATGTGACTTTGTGGTTGTTCTGTGTTAATTGTTTGCTTATTTTAATGTCTCTCTATACATTATGCTTTTTACCCAAAACAAAATATGATTCAGATTTAGAGAAAGAACACTTCTTTTTAAATGTGTTTGGGACCATAAGAAAATAGCTAAGAAGCTTTTGGTTCTCCCTCTAGAGACAATTCTCTACTGTAAATAGCTTAGAGGGGGGCCTGAGTGGCTCAGTAGGTTAAGCGTCCGACTTCAGCTTAGGTTGTGATCTCGTGGTTCATGAGTTCAAGCTCCGAGTTGGGCTCTGTGCTGACAGCTCAGAGCCTGAAGCCTGCTTTGGATCCTGTGTCTCCCTCTCTCTACCCCTCCCCAACTCACGCTCTGTCTCTCTGTTTCAAAAATGAATAAACGTTAAAAAATTTTTTTTAAAGCTTAGAATTGCTGGGGAAAAAATTAGGAGAGAGAATCTGTCAGCAGCGTGACTACACATCACAAGAGTTGCCTTTAGCAGCTGCCCCCAAAAATCTGCATTCTGGAAGAAATTCATTTATAGTGAGTTTTTGAATTGAAAGAAAGGCAAGAGAACTTCTCACTATCGAGTAACAAAAATGGAGAAACTGCCTTCAAGTTTCAGCTGAATATTTGCTACTACCTCCAAGATGTGTACTTATATTAGCAATCCCCACCTTTTGGAAAATAAGTAATCAAGTGAGATCCCTGAAGACGTGTAGGAAGGGATTTACCCCAGAGGCTCAGTGAGGAAGTAGCTTTAATCTGAAAGTCTACTTCTACTGAGATGGGGATGTGCTAAGGATAGATATGAATACAAGTACTGATATGGGCAGGGCAGGAAGAAGAAGCGGAGATAAGAAAGAGGCCACTAGACAGCCTCTACTACAGAAATGCAATACATGCAATACATGTTTGCACACTTACAAAACAAAAGACGTACAAAAACATTTATTCTGAATAGTGACTGTGGTCATATTCATTCTGGTGCACTCCTAAAGCCTGCTTTGGTCACACTCTCAGAGCTCTCTCTCCCTCAGCCAATGAGAGCTGCACATTGACTAGTGTGCACTCTCCCACTGTACCTTGGCCAAGACAAGTCTGAATGGACCATGTTTACCTCACATGGCCCTCTCTGCCACTTACTTTGTGATCTGGAGAACTGTATTGATCTGCAAAAACTGATTAAAATATGTGGGTAAAGAAGAACATCAAGAATATTAAAATTTCAATTTCATGGCACCTCAGGAACCTTCAAGGATCTGATAAAGGTCTGAGAATATCTAGCAACTACTCGGAATTCTTTGGCATTATAAAGAACATCACAGGGGCACCTGGGTGACTCAGTCAGTTAAGCGTCCAACTCTTGATTTCGGCTCAGGTCATGATCTCATGGTTGCTGAGATCAAGCCCTGCACTGGGCTCTGCACTGAAAGCACTGAGCCTGCTTGGGATTCTTCCACTCCCTCTCTCTCTGCCCCTCCTCTACTTGCACACAAATGCTCTCTCTCTCTCTCTCTCTCTCTCTCTCTCTCTCAGAATAAATAAAATAAACTTTAAAAAATAATAAATAAAATCATAAAATGTCACTGAAGCCTGGGGTCATGGTTTGAAAACTGTATGAATGGCTGAAGAAAGACAATGACCAGAGGCTCATCCTGACTCCACAGCATGTGTGACCACATGTATTGGACTGAGAAAGTAGACCCCACACCACACCTGGCTCAGCCCTGCTCCATTCACAGGAAGGCATCCCCTCACCTACCCTACCCTATCTGTCCCCTCCATACAGAGACCCCTAAATCTTACCTCTAACATCTGGCCCTACATCACAGTGACAGACACCAACTCATATTCACAGCCATGCAAACATGTGTCATCCTCTACCAGGCAGCAGAGAGCCCCTGCATAGCAGCACAGCAGAGACAGGAGCCTCTGAGGCATTAAATGAGGACTGAACAGGAGAGGAGAACATGCACATACCTCTGCAACTCTGCCCAACTCAGGTCTCAGTTTGTTAGAGAGATGTTATGTAGGAAGGAAAGGGAAGAAGCAAGGGAAGGGGAAGAATGGGAAAGGGAGAAGAAGCACAAGCAGAAAGACAGAGACAGAAGGAGATCAGGCAGGGGGAAAAACATAATAAGAGACATGTCAACAGATGGAGAATTTGGGCCATTTTCATTTAAAAATTATATAGTGTTTCATAATCCTAAACTATTATTTGTCTATTCTTTTCATATATGGATAATATCTGTAGAATATTGACTAGGTTTTCAAACATGTAATTTCAACCAAATAAATTTACAATCATTCTATTGTATAAGCAGACTTAACTAGTTTTATCCTAACCATGGACTTGGGTATTCATAACTTCCTTCCCCACCATCATCCTAGCTAATCAAGAATTAACCTTGCTTTATATTAAAAGAAATATTTACTTCCAATGAATTATTCTCTGCTTTTACAATTGTATACTGGATTTCTTAAATCAGTGCACAAAGCATTTCTGAAAATGTGCTGGCTTGTTTTTCTTTCTTCTGTTGTACCTATCATGGCTTCTCCCACTATCTTGTAGTGACAGTAAGAGTTGGGAGTTGATGCCCATCTCATAAAGTAGAGCATCCTTGGAAATGAAGGCCATCACTAGGTATTCATGTCTCTAACCTCTTGTTTTTTTCCATGGTATTATTAACAATTTTTTTAGAGCAGGATCCACTTGGGCACTGCTCAACAAAAGAGACAACAGGGAGACTTCAATCTATTTCTGGCTTCAGCTTATCAGAACATTTAACCAACCTTCAGAGAATGCTATGTATGTGCTAAAAGGTAAATCAGAGTGTAAAGTTAAATGAAGTTTAAGTACTTGTGCAACTATTTTATTTACGTAATTATTTCTGTATCTTGTATTATATATAATTATTTTTCTTTACACAATTATTTTAAAACTCAATAAGTGCATATATACATACCATTTTGCCTTTTTAAAATCCAGGTGTATTCATGCTATTTGGCATTATTATTGTGTTCCCCTGTCACTCTCAAAAGTTCTAAATAATTTCAAAACTTCAGTGGCTTAAAATAGTAGCTATACCAGATTTTTCAAGAGCATATCGATAGTGTTAAAAGGGAAATACACCAGGAACCTCATTGTGCTTCTGTTCAAATAAATATCTTTAATCATTTACCCAGGATATTGCTGAAGCCAACAACTGGGGCAGATTACATGAGAATACCTTGGATGTATGTGAACTTTCTTAAAGTATACTCAGTCGTTCTGCCTTTCAAGTGAACTACACTATCCCTTTTCTATTCACATCACAGCTTCTTGTGGGGCTGATCCTCGAGGGTTTCCTAGCCTTCTTTGTGATAGAATTCTATCTAGTCTGCTCTAAAGTTCAGGAAAAGGTGTTTCAAAATTCTAAAGTCTTAGAACAGAAATAGCCCTGTATCACTGCATATTTATTGGAACATACCACAAATACTCCAGAAGTTGTATTTTCTTCCAAGAGAAATCATTTTGATATACTTCGACATGATAAAATAAATGATAGAAAATGAAATTATACTTAATTTTGTTGTGTCATATTAATTAATATGATAAATGTGAAAAAACATTTTTTTATTGGGGAATTTTTTTATGATACAATCTTTGCCTTCAGTAAAAAACATTTTTCTCCTAATTTTTGTCAAGTCAAAGTGGAAATCTCACTTGTTACAAATAATTAAGTACTTTCAACAATATTTCAGACAAACAGACTGCATCTAGAGCATACGTATAAGGTTAAAAGTCAAAACGCTCAATTCTAATTTTTACACTAAATTTGCAAACCAACAAATTAGATCCTACTTGTCCCTACTTAAATTAATTTTTTCCACTAAGATAAAAACTTAGCAATATGCGGCCGCTTTTTTTTTAGGATACCATTTGTTATATTGTTGAGGAAAAAATGACTATAGAGTAAGAAATAAAAGTACATAAAGTAAAACCACACAATTTAGAGGAAAATAGTAATACAGTATTAGAAAATAATATATAATAATTGGCTTTCTCTAAAATATTGGTATCCTTGAATTCTGTGATTTATTTAAGAAGTACCAGAGCTAGTAAATTAATCTTATCAGAGTATATAAGAAGTATGACAATCTTGTTTTGAAATAAAAAATAAGACAGTTATTCTTGGTGGTAGGTCCTGGCCAGTGCTGACACTGATGCTATCTCTCCCAGGCCTGGCATCATGAGAGACGACTGATGGCCATGACCACATGGCAGTCAATATTTCAGAGTTGTAATATACCAACAGACAACAGTCATATTATACAACCTATTAACCATGTAACAAGGTAACACTGAGTATAGTCAAAAACTGCTCTGAAACTGAATGTTAGACCTAGGGAATGAAGACAGCCAAATCGAGTTTTACAATCATTTTATTGTATCAGTCTAGATTAGGCTAAAGCAATAACCCTGAAATCTCAGTGGATTAGAGAACAAAAGTTAACTCTCTTCATGTCTGTTGTCTTAGTCAGCATGAGCTGCTGTAACAAATTACCATAGGCTGGGTGGCTTAAGCAATACACATTTCTTTATTTCTTACAGTTCTGGAAGCTAAGAAGTCCAAAATCAAAGTGCTGGCATATTTGGTTCCTGGTAAGAGCTGTTTTCCTGTCTTGCAGATGGCTGCCTTTTTTCTGTGTCCTCACATGGCAGAGACAGCAAGGGAGCTGACACAAATCCCACCAAAAGGGACCACCCTCATGACTTCATCTAAACCTAATTTCCT
The DNA here is from genome assembly GCF_023721935.1 of Panthera uncia. Classification (NCBI taxonomy): domain Eukaryota; kingdom Metazoa; phylum Chordata; class Mammalia; order Carnivora; family Felidae; genus Panthera; species Panthera uncia. The sequence goes on along the minus strand of NW_026057580.1, from coordinate 36,922,777 downwards.
CCCAAAGGCCTCACCTCCAAATACCATCACATTGGGGGGTTAGGGCTTCAACATGAATTGTGGGGGATGCAAATACTCCATCCCTTAGCACCCCCAAAATTCAAGTCCTTCTTGCATGTAAATTACATTCAGTTAATCCCAACCTCCCCAGAAGTCTTAACTCATTCCAGCATCAACTCTAAAATCTAAAGTCCAAAATCTCATTGAAATTTCATCTAAATCAGATATAGGTGAGACTCAAAGTATGACTTATCCTGAGGAAAAATTTCTTTCCAGCTGTGAGCCTGTGAAAGCAGATAAACTATGTGCTTCCAAAGTACAATGGTGGGACAGGCACTGGACAGACATTCCCATTCCAAAAAAGGAGAAATCAGAAGGAAGAAAGGGGAGATGGTCCCAAGCAAATCTAAAACCTAGCAAGGCAAATTCCATCAGATGTTAAGGCTTAAGAATCCTCTCTGGTTTGATGTTCTGCCTTCTGGACCCACTGGGGCAGCAGATCCACCTCTATGGCTCTGCCAGGCAAAGGTCACAATCCCAAGGCTGATCACATACTGAGGCCCTGACATGAGGGGTGTCCCCAAGACTCTGCCAGGCAGGGCCCTATTCCTAAGGCTCTGGACAGACAGCCTTCAGGGTCATTCTTTCCTTGTCTTGAAGAATAGCAAATCTTCACAGCTAAATAACTCTATGGTGTGATCCTATAGGAACTAAGAAGTCCAACAGCCTTCCTTCACTTCATCCCATTTCTGCCTCCTTCAGTTAAAATTGAAAGTGTTTCTGCTCACATAATCTCATAATCTTTTTGTCAAGTGATGCTCCAGGCACACCTTCACATTCTCTTCCAAACACACTTTCTCATTTTCTGCAATATGGACAGACTAAGAATTTTCCAAATCTTTAAGTTCTCGTTCCTTTTACTTAAAAATGTCCTTCTTCAATTCATTTCTCTCTTCTCACATTTTACTATAAGCAGTCAGGAGGAACCAAGCACACTATGCTTAGAAGTAGCCTCAGCTAAATATCCAATTTTATTGCCTGCAAGTTCTGTCTTCCAAAAAACACTAGGGCACAAATAGAATTCAGCCAAATTCTTTGCCATCTTATAACAAGGATTGCCTTTCCTCTGGTTTCTAATAACATGTTCCTTATTTCCATCTGAGAGTTTTTCAGAACAGGTTTTAACATCCATATTCTACCAACATTCTGTTCATGATTATTTATATACTCTCTAAGATGGAAACTTTTTCCTCAGTTCCCTTTTCTTTCTAAGATCTCATCAGAAGAACCCTAATGCCCATATTTCTCGTATGCATCTCAATACTCCACCAGTCTCTATCCATACCCAGTTCCAAAGCTGCTTCCACATTTTTTGGTGTTTGTTACAGCAGCACCCCACTTCTCAGTACCAAAATCTGTATTAGTCTGGATTAGACTAATGAAACTGTGGCAACTGAGAGTCCAAGATCTGCAGTTGGCAAGCTGGAGATCCAGGGGAGCTAATGTGTAAGTTCCAGTCTGGGCCCAAAGGCAAGAGAAAACTGAAGTCTCAGCGTGAAGACAGGCAGAGAGGGAGAACTCTTTCTTACTCAGCCTTTTATTATTTTCAGGCCTTCAGTGGACTGAATGAGGCTCACCCACATTGGAAAGACCAATCTTCCTTACTAATCTACTGATTAAAATGTTCATCTCAGCCAGAAACACCCTCACAAACACAATTGGAAATAATGTTTACCCAAATATCTGGATACTCCATGGCTCAATCAAGTTGACACATAAAATTAACCATCATACCCATTGTGGATTGGAAGAATGGCTCTAGAAATGTTAGTTATTCAAGGAATTCTCTAAGTGACTGAATCAGCCGCCATCTCAAAAGTTAAAAATCATCATACCAGAGGAGGAAAGAGAGCTCCAAGGGCTTTGTATCAACAGTTAAATGTGCCGCTCCAGATGTGACACAGGTCACTCTTGCTCTCAACCCATTGGCAAAAATTTATCATATGACTTTACCCAATGGAAATAGGTAAATTTAATAATTGCATAGTACTATTTTATTACAGATTTAGTTTGCATTTTCCTGATGACTAAGGATGTTAAACAGATTTTCAACTGTGCTGATTGGCCATTTGGTAAATCTTTCTTGATGAATTGTCTGCTTAAATTTTTCCCCCTTTTTAATTGCTTGGTTGCATTTTTATCACTGTGATGTATTATTTCAATATATATTCTGGATACAATTTCTCTACCAAATATATGCTTTGTAAATACTTTCTCCCAGTCTAGGTTGCCTCTTAATTTACTTCATGGTGTATTTTGATGAGAAGATGTTTTAACTGAAAGAAATCTAATTAACCATTTTTTGTTTTTATTATTCTGTATTCACTCTCTAAGTGATATTTGCCAATCCCAGGTTGCAAAGATAATCTTCTATACTTTCTTCTAAAAACATCAGAGATTTAGCTTTTCCATTGAGGTTTACTATTCATTCGCCATAGAATTGCTTCAGCACCTTTGTCAAATATCAGTTGACTATATATATGTGGATCTACTTCTAAATCTATTTGTATATTATTATGCCAATACCATACTCTCTTGAATAATAATTCTTTATTATAAGGAGTAAAATCAGTTCAAATTATAATTTTGGAAGTCAACAAATTTTTGCAAATTTTCATTTCTTCCAGTACTTTACAATGAGCTTATTGTTGAAGACAATTTCACGTTTACTCTATTGTTACATCTTCAACATGGTGTTGATTTTTGGGTTGGTTTGGAATATTCCTAAAAATTCCTCCAAAAATGTATAAAACACATCTGCAAGTGTTAGATTTAAGGGCAAGCATTATTGGGTATACTTTTTCTTATGACTTTATTAATTATTACTTAAATTTGTCAAAATTTTTTAAAGTGTATTTATTTTTAGAGAGAGAGTGTGCGTGAGCAGAAGAGGGAAAGAGAGAGAAGGGGAGAGAGAAAGAATCCCAAGCAGGGTCTGCACCGTCTGTGCAGAGGCCAATGTGGGGCTCAAACTCACAAACCATGAGATCATGTCCTGAGTCAAAACCAAGAGTCGGACGCTCAACCGACTGAGCCACCCAGGAACCCCTCTGTCAGTTTTTAAAAAGTACTTCATCACATCTCTGAAGATTTAGTTCATCTCTTCTAACCTCACCTTGAACACATTTTTTCAAATTTTCAAACACTTTTACTACCATGGCACCTTTTAATAATTGTAAAATTGCCAAAGCAAGAAATTACAATACCTAAAACTCTGTTTTAGATTCTGTGGCTTGGATTCTATTTTCATTACTTCTGAAGGAACTGCATTTAACAATATTATAATGCATAGAGAAATCTAAATCATTAAACTTTTGGAAAACACTAAGCTCATGGAGAATATTCTCTATTTAATGTTTTTCATGCAATTTATATTTTTAAAATAAAACATTTTAGTAATATAATTTCTCATCTTAAATATAAATGTCCTCAAAGTGGAAGTCAGAGTTTGGTAACTATGCAGTATTATTCAATAAATATTTTGGTTAAAACCCTCAATAGTTTAAATCATAGAAAGTAGTTATAAATGAACCATGTTTCTCTTGTTTAGATTAAAGAATCATAGGGCGCATGATGAATAGTTTCTTTTAGTGCTGTGCTACTCAGAACAAACTAACCTCATCCTAGTGAGGCTTTGTGGTATGCCTGACACCAAGGCTTCCATGCACAGTTACGAAGGCTATGCATTAACCCTGCCTGAAATCCAGGCATGTGGTTTAGAAATCATGAGGACAGCTTCAGAAGGAAATATGGAGACAGCTGGGTCCAAAGGCTTAATAAAAAGTGAAATGAAGATACCCATGAGTTAGCAACAAAATGGTTTCTTTTTTTTTTTTTTTTTAATTTTTTATTTTTTAATATATGAAATTTACTGTCAAATTGGTTTCCATACAACACCCAGTGCTCATCCCAAAAGGTGCCCTCCTCAATACCCATCACCCACCCTGCCCTCCCTCCCACCCCCCATCAACCCTCAGTTAGCAACAAAATGGTTTCAATAGTAAGTGAACAGTTTTCTGGGGTGCAGAGTTAGGAATTCATCCTTCCTAGGTTTTGAATGAATTTGAATTCTCCAGGGTTGGAGACGTTTAATAATTTGGTTTTCAATCTTCAGCACTTGGTAATAAACAACTGAGATATAGGTAGAATCGGCTGTGAATATAGATTTATAGATGCCTGTGTTTAAGGCATCTTAATCAAAGAGAAAATTATTTAGCCAAAAATCTATAATCGCAACCTATGGCTATACAATTTTATGTCAAAGGACCAGGGTTATTCCTTATTTAATAATTAAATGTTCTGATGTATCTCCTTCTATTAGAGAACTTATACAAAGTAGAAAGTTTTCATTTCTTCCATAAATCATTTTTACTTATTTTTATTGTTTTGTGAGTTTAATCACACATCCGAAATAAGACTGGAGATGGGCAGAGCTCAGAATTCTGAGGTAACATGTGGGTTTCTTTTTAAGATGATTAATCTATATTCCAAATAATTTGCATCACTTTACCCTCAAAATTTCTGGGAAATATTCATCCATCAATCATAAGCCACAAAAAAAAGTACAAATGAGGGGAAAAAGATGATATAAAACCTACACTGACAGTGGGGGATATTAGGAGCTACCCATACAATTTCTTGTCTTCAGAAAGTCTAAGAAGTTAAAAAAAAAAAAAAAGTTCTACCAAAGTGAAAGGCTGAATTTCAAGGAGAATCCAAAGAAAGCATTCATTGAATATAAACATTTTTATATTCTGTGCTTTTTTTTTTCCAAATGGGTTAATACAAAGATAAGTAAGAGGTTCTGGAGATATTATTTAATAATGATTATGGATCAAATTTCCTACTTGCAAGAGCTCCATCTTCTGTCTTTTGGCCAGTCTTACAGATTTAGCCATTTAATGAATGGGCTTCACAAAGTATAGATTTTCATGAACTGCAGAACTGTGTCTTTAACAAAAATACTACATTAAAAAAGTTGGACTTAGATAAAACTCTCCTATTCTTAGACTTTGTTAAATTCTAAAGTGCATACTAACTAAATTGGCTGGGAATTGAAGACTTGCTGCCTTTAATTTCACCTTTATTCAAAGTTGAGAATGCCATCCATTCAGGCATCAATCTTGATTAAGTCTTTTTAATTTTCATAAGAGTACCTTAGGCTACCTTTGGACTAGTTGTTACATTTATAAACATCTGCCCTTAATAAGTAACCTAGCTATTCCAGATAATTACCAGTGAATACATCTTTGACATTTCAGCTGCCAGAGCTTATTAAAAACCAGTTGGGAAAAAAAAAACATATTTATAGTCATGAGAAGCAAATATTACCACTGTAGTTCTTATGTCAGATTTCAGTCTCTCCATTTAGAGAAATAGCAGATTCCAAGACTGGGACAGGAATGGTACAAAGTGAGTACGAAATGTTTGGACAGGAAGCAAGGAGCTGTCAGACTAGTGGGGTTAATCAAAAGGATATGAGATAATGTGAAAAGGCTCCCACTGCCTAAAGTGAACATTTGAGCAACACAAAATATAGTGGTTCTAGTAAATTAACATGTGGATTTCCTAGAAATTAATGAATATAAAGTTATACTCAGAAAAAGAACACCAGAAAATTAGTTGTCATTCTCTAAGGTGTCTATTAAGACAACTTTGTAGGAGCACCTGGGTGGCTCAGTCAGTTAAGCGTTCAGCTCTGGATTTTGGCTCAGGTCATGATCTCATGGTTCATGGGTTTAAGCCCGCGTTGGGCTCTGCACTGGCAGTGTGAAGCCTGCTTGGGATTCTCTCTCTGTCCCTCTCTCTGCTCCTCCCCAGCTCGCTGTCTCTCTAAAAGTAAATAAACTTTAAAAAAAAAAAAAAGACAACTTTGTAGTTTGACAACTGATCATTGAAGTAAAAGAATTAAATAGGTATCCTGATTTTCCAATAGAAACTGTACTTCAGTTGGACCTATTATTCTATGCTCTGGAATAATACCAGTAAATAAATATCAAATGATAGAAAAAAATATGAATTCATTTAAAGATTATCAATTGTCATTAGAATCATCAGGTAAATGGTTGATGGAGAACTGGACACCTATATGGTGACAAACTAACACCCTACTGATTACTTACATGATTCAATAAGGAAATACATCTGTGCAAAGTGGGGACCAGGCTTTCATCATCCTAACTCACACGTCCGTCTGAGCATTTCTAAGAGTGGGGCAACCACATATAACGTGTTTCCTGATGTGATGCAACGTGAAAGACTCATGGTGTATCCCAGCCAAAATTGTTTAATTGAAATGCATTCCAGTTCATTAGGAAATGTAGGTGATTTTCTCTAAGAGACTATCCAAATAAAACCAGAAGATAAGATATTTTGTAGAACAACAAGCACGTTCTTCAGCAAGGTAGTGTCATGATAAAAAGCACCACTCCAGATTAACAAACTTTAAACAACATAACAACAAGATTCAATGCACAGACCCAAAATGGATTCTGGTTTCAACAAAGCAGTTATATACAAGACATTCAGAAGATAGCAGGGGGAAATGGAATAGGGACTAGTAATAAAAAGAGATAAAACTTTATTGTTATAAAAAAGTGAACATTTTAATTAACAATTTCGCTGGAGAGAGCAATTTAAAATATTATGCATACTATAACTTTTTTCTACACACTACGATCATTTTGTCTAAGTGGGAGTAAAATGATTTTTCTTATTTTTATCTATTTGTATCTTTTGATTTGCTATATATATACATATATATACACATATATATGTGTGTGTATATATATATATGTGTGTGTGTATATATATATATATATATATATATATATATATACTGTTTTTGTAATAATGAAAGGTTAGTTTTAATTAGAAAGTATTTATAGTCCTAAGACTATGAGCCCATTCACGTATGCTGTAGCTAGATGGTCTAACGTTTCCTTTGGAACAAGTCATATTATCTCAGAGCTAATAACTGGGCCAAATTATTTTGTTCCCATTCCCAACTCTGGCAATAGAACTGCTTTTGCTAAATTATGAAGCTAAATCATGTATTCACCCTACACCAAATGATATATTCAAACACAATATGTAACTGTATCAATTATGACATCATTAGGGAGTTTAGCTTGCTTATGTATTGTCATGGGAAAAAATAGTCCTGCTTTTCACGCCTCATTAGTTGGTTTCTTTATCATGGACACCGACTTTTACAATTATCTTTCAATTTTTCTTTGACCTCTAGGAAACTGAGAGCCCAATTCTTGGTCACCAAACATACTCTTCAGGATGGTATGTTAATGAACGCCAAACTTGCTGCTGTCTATGAATTCCTTACGCAGCTTTTCTCCTTGCCCAGATTTCTTCAATTGTCTGCTCTTTTAGCTGTATATGTTAATGTGGTTAGGAACTTTTACAGAATAATGTGGGGTGTTGATTGCTTAATTAATTCAGACTGACAGAGGAAAAAAAATATCTAAGAGATATTCTAGCCAAATCACTGGCTCAATGCTATTCCTGACTGGTCTGGTCATAAGGAAGTTACTTCCCGACCTCCGTCAGGTCAGCTTCCTGTGGGAATATCTTCAGTACTACAATGTAAAAACTATTCCCCAAATGTTCATTGAAAGCTGACATTGTGGAAACAGCCATATGAAGACATTTTCTCCATGACTGGTAAAGCTACTGCTGAAGACGCTGCTTGCTATATTCTTTCACAACAAAGTCGGAGAATTTAACATTTTCTTTTCATTGCTACCTAGGGAGTTTCTGTGAGAGACTACTTCAGAAAAAGGTTTCCATCAAATAGAAACGGCTTTTTCCTTGCCAGGAATTATAATACATACATCACCGAAATTGGATCTAAAGATAAGTGCTTCGGTCCAGTTCCACAGGTCTCAATCTAAACATTCCCTATTTATCATCAGTTTTCAACGTTGCCACAGAGTCATTTTGGCAGTCCAAGGCCAAGATCTGGGAATCGAGCTAAATTTTTAAAAGAACTAATATGTGGAAAGTCTTACCTTTGCAGTAAATGCAGACTTCAAAATGATCATCACACAATGAAACCATAGTACTAAGAGAAATGGTGAATACAACAAAAACTGATTTATAAACCCTTAGCTGGAACTTGGAAGCTGAATCTTACAATTGGGTAAATAATAGAGATGAGGTAATGAGGTTTTCTATCCAGCATGTAAAAAAAAAAATTAATAAAGCTGTTCACATGAAAATCTCAAAAAAATTAGGAATTTATCAACTGGAAAAAGACAAAATATATCTAGAAAGAATAAGCCACTTAATAAACTATTAGGGCATACTACCAAATAAACTATTTCTCTGTAATTGCTATGTAAAAGGTTTAAATTAAATTAATGATGAAGAGCACTGGCTTTGGGATAGTAGGACATGGGCTTGAATGCTGGCTTTGTCATTTACTAGCTATATGACCTTAAGTAAAATAATAAGCCTCTTTTAGCCCATTTTCTGCATTCAGTATTTGTAGTTAATAATACCCCACCTGATAAAGTTATTGTGATGATTGCATGATATAATGCATGAAAACTGTTTAGTCAAGTGGCTGCAATACAGTATGTGCTTAGTAAATGGAATTATATGATGGCTGTAACGGTCACTAAAAGATCACTGAATCTCTAACATCATGAAATTCCAGGCAGTTATTTTCTTTGTGAACTCAAACCTTCCCTTTGAAAACTGCACCAGAAAACAATGTCATGTTTATATTCAGAGTCATTATAAAAGCCAAAATAAAATGGCCAAAAAACCATGGACCAGCAGAATTGAATATTATAGAAAAGAAATAACCACTTAAGAGAAAATATCATAATATCATTGGAAGAAATATTAGAAGTGGAAGAAGTGGCAAATGTAATCATGAAGACATGACAGACAGTTACCACTTATTTTGATAGCATTTGGTTATCTCATAAGTGTTTGAAAGATATGCATGATTCTATATGTACTCTGTTTTTCTTTGCCCAAGGTATTTAAACTAGTCCTCTAGAATTGGAGTCACAGAAACACGTCTATTTCTAGGCTCCATGTCACTCTTCTCCTAACTTCTAGCAGGCAAACACACCAATGCCAACACACATGCACTCACACACACTCAGAGTGGAGAGTTTTGAATCATGGGAGCTCAACAAGATGCTTTTGACTGTTAGTAAAATTATATAATCCAAGAAACACTACAATGGTTTTAACTTTCTACCCTAGTTACAGTTCAATTTTCTAATTTCAGAGTGTTAAGAACTACAGGAAGAGTTTTATATCAGTGAATTTGTTATTCTCATTCTGTAGTACATGTAATGAATTTTTAAAGAACACTTGTAATAATAAGTTTCTAAGAACATGCACACACACACAAAGAAAGAAAAGAAAAAGAAAAAAACTATAGGAAACATTGACAGGCACCTCCAGTTCCAAAAATAATTTTTGCAGAATAAATAAAGACAATGCCATTTAGTGAGGGAGTGAAAACTCAGGAGAGGAACAGGTTTTGAAGCTAATCAAGATCTAAATTTTGTTTTGGGGCACCTGGGTGGCTCAGTCGGTTGAGCATCCGACTCTTGATTTCAGCTCAGGTCATGATCCCAGGGTCATGGGATGATCCAGCCCCACATCAGGCTCCATGACGAGCGTGGAGCCTGCTTAAGATTCTTTCTCTCTCTCTCTCTCTCTCTCTCTCTCTCTCTCTCTCTCTCTCTCCCTCCCTCTGCCCCTCTCTTCCATTCATGTGCATGTGTGCTCTCTCTCTCTCTCTCTCTAAAATAAAAAAAAATGTCTTAAAAAGATCGAAATTTTATTTTAAACATGTGAATTAGGGGATCCTACAAGTCATCCATGTGGAGTTCTTATAGGCAGATCTAAATCTTAGGTGAGGGGTCTAGGCAGGAGATAGAACTCTGACCATTTTCAGCATATAATAACAGCTAACATTCATTAAGCACTTACTGTAAGCCATACACTGTTACTATACTCCTCATAATAACCCTATAACTAAGGCACTATTATCCTTATTATATAGATGAAGAAACTGAGATTCAGCAAAGTCAAATAATCTGCTTGAAGTCACACAGCTAGTAAATGGTAGAGCCAAGATGTAAAGCTCCTCAGCTCATAATCTTATTCCCCACTTTATCCTAGTATTCACAGACTCAGGACTTTAAGAGATGATGTAAGAATAAGACCTGAATATACAGCTCAGAAACATGCCCCAGTGTAAAGGTTGAGTAGAAAATAACAGAACTTTTAATGAAACCAAGGCGCTGTGAGGTCATATAAACTAGAATAGGGAAATGCTTCAAAAAGAAGCGAATGGCGGAATTGAGCTAAATGCTACTGTGAGGTTGATTACCATGAAGACCAAGAAAGGGCCATTGAATTTGGCTACACGGAGACACCAACCTCGTCAGGAGCCAACTCGGTGTCTGCAGAGGTGTGAGACCAGATTGGCAAGGGCTGAAAGTGAATGGGAGGTCGGAAAGTGGGGACAGTAATTGCGGGGTACTATTTTAGAAATCTTACCATGAATGGGAATTGACAGAGGGTGTTTATAGGGAGTTTTCTGCTTTTGAAGCTTTATGAGGTTTTTTTGGTTAGTGGTAATGATCCAATAGAAGAGTGGATAACACAAGAAGTGGAATCTTAAGAAAGAATGGGGTAAAAGGGTGCAGAGAACAATTAGAATGAGTGGCTGTGATCAAAAGAGGGCCACTTACTTCATGAAAATAGAAAGGGAGGAAGAGGAGTGGGTGTAGATGTGAAGAAGGATAAATCGTGTGGTGGAGGGAAGATGAGAGAGTTTCCAAATTAATCTGTATTGTCTTAATGAAGTGTGAGCTGAGATCATCATCTGAGAGAGTGAAAGGGTGTGGGATATAGGAAAAAAGAAGAAAGTATAATAAGTCATCTCCCTGAGTGGGAAAGTAAGCTTAATAAAGAAAAGTAATGATTGCTGAGAAGGGTTGAGGGCCAATTTGAGGGCTGTAATCATGAATTCAAGAAAAACCAATAATCCCAGCATGTGATTTTCTCCAGCAATGTTTACTTGTTCTGGCGCAGGCAGGGAAAAATGAGGATGATGACAATGATAAAAAGGGAACTTACTTTGCACCATCTTTCTAAATGTTTTATACATAACAAATGTTAAATAACTCTGTACGGCAATATTTCAAATCAAATACCAAAGAGGAGAGAGTTGAATACTTCATATAACCAAGTGACTATAATTGTATATCAGCAGTGAGAAGGTAGGGCATTGTATCAGCAGATAATAATTACTTCAAAAACCGCAAAAACAAATAATCCCATTAAAAATGGGGAGAAGATATGAACCGACATTTTTCCAAAGAAGACATCCAGATAGCCAACAGACACATGAAAGGTGCTCAACATCACTCATCATCAGGGAAAGGCAAATCAAAACCACAATGAGATACCACCTCACACCTGTCAGAATGGCTAAAATTGAAAACACAAGAAATAAGTGTTCGTGAGGATGTGGAGAAAAAGGAACCCCTTGCATTGTTGGTGGGAATGCAAACTGGTGCAGCCACTGTGGAAAACAGTATGGAGGTTCCTCAAAAAAATAAAAATAGAACTACCCTATGACCCAGCAATCACACTACTGGCTATTTACCCCAAAAATACAAAAACACTAAATCAAAGGAGTACATCACCCCTATGTTTATTGCACCACTATTTATAATAGTGAAACTATGGAAGCAGCCTAGGTGCCCATCAATAGATGAATGGATAAATGAGATGTCACACACACACACACACACACACACACACACACACACACTGGAATATTATTCAGTCATAAAAAAGAATGAAATCTTGCATTTGCAACAACATGGATGGAGATAAAGACTATAATGAAATAAGTCAGTCAGAGAAAAACAAATACCATATGATTTCATTCATATGTGGAATTTAAGGAACAAAACAAACAAGCAAAGAGAAAGAGAGAGAGAAAACAAGAGAACAAACTGATGGTCACGAAAGGGGAAGGCGTAGAAGGATGGGTGAAATAGATGATGAGGATTAAAGAGTACATTATAATCACTGTGTAATAAATAGTATTGTTGAATTTCTAAATGTACACGTGAAACTATTATGACATTGTATGTTAACTACACTGGAATTAAAATTAAAAACTTAATAAAAAATAATTTCTTCTAAGAAACCAAGAGAAATTATTTGAAAACAGCCAGGGAACACTGGAAAGCAAGGAAAACATTGCCCATTGATGACTCTGGGGTAAATAACTTCAGGGAAACTGGTGTCCTCAAGGACAGCCAGATTTTAATTTAGCAAGAAGATTAAAAAGAACACTCAGAGATGTTTAAGATGCAGTGATGTTTGCTAAACAGAAATAAAGAGTTCCAGAAGATACACACACAGGTTTAGTAGAAAGGGAAGGGATAATGGGAAGATTAGATTCATTTTGATGATGGCTAGAGTAAGGTGGGAAGGAAAGTCTGGGTAATACTGTTTGAAAAGGATACTCACACCTGAGCCTAACTGGGCCTAACATGTGAGAGAAAATACAAGTTCTGAAAGTATCTGGAAGTTCTAGCATGCTGTCATGGAATGTTCAGCTCGAATTCTGGAGTTGGATATTCAGCGTTAAATCAGAAAAGCAAGAATCAGGAGCGCCTGGGTGGCTTAGTCAGTTAAGCACCCGACTTTGGTTCAGGTCATGATCTCACTTTCTGTGAGTTTGAGCCCTGCATCAAGCTCTGTGCTGACAGCTCAGACCCCGGAGCCTGCTTCAGATTCTGTATCTCCCTCTTTCTCTCTCTCTGCCCCTCCCCCACTCGTGCTCTGTTTCTCTCTTCTCTCTCTCTCTCTCTCTCTCTCTCTCTCCAAAATTAGTTAATTAATTAAAAAAATAAAAGCAAGAATCATTTTAGGTATTTTGAATAGGAAGGGACTTAAATCTGGGAGTCAGGGACTTGAAAACTGTTGCAAGTGTAGGAGTTGCAGAAAGACAGCAATGATGAGCTCAACTGCTGATAGCAATGAAAGGGGTCATTCTCAGGACACAAAGTTTCAGGATGCCCATTACTTTCTCACTGAAACAGTGTCTTTACTTCTCCCTAACTTCTAAATCTAATGAAAGTGCCTCTCGTTGACAGAATCTAAACAGGAAACTTGCTGACAGGCAGTCTAGAAAATGTGGTTTTCAGGATTCCAGTCCCTGAATACAGAGGAGAGAAGTGAAGGGGGAAATAGCACTGTGTTACCAACATAGGATCCCACAAATGACATAACACAACTGACATGACCTCTCTCTTCCTCCCACCCTCCCTCGGTCTCTTTTTCTCTCCCCACTTCATACCCTCTCTGTCCTGGAATTACAGAAAGTTATTGCAGTCCTGGCCATGTCTCTTTCCCTTATACTTCCTCATCCCCATCTAAACAATCACAAAGTTCTACCAATTCTGTCTCCTCCACTTGTCATCACATGTTATACTCACCGAGGTCAATCTCACCTCCAGGCTTTCACTCTCTCTGTTCTCTCCAGCTTCCTCCTTCAAACCCACACTGCCTTTCTGGGCTCATTTCTACCCTTTATTCAGATATTAGTTTGTTACAACTTACTTCCGAAAGCCCTCCCTCGTATCCACCCAAGAGGTTTGATGCCCCTTTCCTGCACTTTCATAATTCCTATACTTCTCCCATGATAACTCATATTATATTTTTAGTTAGTTGCTTGTTATTTCTCTCTTCCATAGAGAGAGACTTGGACTCTATTAAGACAGAGACCATATCTTCCTTGTTTCTATTTTAACCTCCGCGTCTTTCACACAAGTCCTTAACAAATATCTGTGGAAGGAAGGAAGATAGTGTTATGAATTGATTTTGTTCACCCCAAATTCATTCATATGTTAAAGTGTTAACCCTCAATGTGACTGTATTTGGAAACAGAGCCTTTAAAAAATTAATTGAGGGGAGGGGGGTGCCCAGGTGGCTCAGTTGGTTAAGCGTTAAGACTGTTGATTTCCGTTCAGGTGATGATCTTACCGTTCATGAGATTGTTTGCCACATGGGACTCTGTGCTGACAGTGTGGAGCCTGCTTAGGATTCTCTCTCCCTCTCTCTCTGCCCCTCCCCTGCTTGGACACTCTCTCTCAAAATAAATAAATAAACATTTTTTTAAAGTAATTAAGGTTAGGTGAGTTAAAAGGATGGAACCTTAATCCACTAAAACTGGTGTCCTTATCAGAGGAAGAAACATGAATGATATGTGTGCACAGAGAAAGGGCTATGTCAGGATACGGCAAGAAGGGGGCCATCTGCATGCCAAAGAGAGAGGCCTTGCCTTAATCTTGGAGCTCCTGCCTCCAAAGCTGTAAGAGAATTAATTTCTGCTGTTTAAGCTACCCAGTCTGTGGTATTTTGTTATGGCAGCCCTAGCAGACTAATACAGATGGGAAGGGAACAGAAAGAAAGAAAAGAGAAAAGGAGGAAAGAAAAATGATAGGACTTCACCTTTATTTCTTTATTAGAGTTTCATTGATATAATATGGTCACATTTCAAAATTCACACATCTGGAACAGAGTATGTACCTGGTTTGTAAGGAATTCCTGACATATTTATTTATACTGGTTTTCTTTATATGCTCATTGATGTGAAATGAAAATGTAAGAAAATACACTGCATCAAGAAAAATTGCATCACTACATCAAGAAAAATTGGCAACTATTTTCCCTTTCAAAAATAATTTGACAGGATACTGAATCCTTGAAAGGTAAGATTTATAGTAAGGATAAATGGTGAAAGTGTATCCCTAGTCTAGGTCTCTTTTACATGACCCATCCCCAAAACATGTAAAAATCAAATTATCAAATACACCAAACCTCTTGTGTTCCAGGCCCAAGTTTATCTTTTCCTAGAAGAAGCTTTTATTAAATCATATAAAAATTTGATAAGACTGAATTATTTTTTTTCTTGGCACTTTGTTTCTTAAGATGGCAATCTATATTTGCATTGTCCAATACAGTAGCTACTAACTGCATGCAGCTATTTAAATTTAAATTCAAATCAATTAAAATTAAATGAAATTTATTATTTACTTCCTCCATTTCACTAGTAACATTTTGAGTGCTCAATAGTCATATGTGCCTGCAAGATGCCTGGGCAACTCTTGGTTGAGCAACGAACTCTTGGTTTCAGCTCAGGTCATGATCTCATAGGTTCATAAGATCAAGCCCCGGGTCGGTGCTGACACTCTGGAGTCTGCTTGGGACTCTCTCTCTCTCTCTCTCCCTCTTTCTCTGCTCCTCCCCTGCTCGCTCTCTCTCTCTCTCTCAAAATAAATAAACTATAAAAAAACAATCATATATATATACCCAATATTTACCATATTGGGCAGTGCAAATCATGGCAGAACGTTATTTTAGATGGCACTGATCTAGATCAATAGTTTAATACAAAGGAATACCTTGGAGGGTAGAGATTCAGATGGGTCAATTAATACTGGGAGATAGGCTGAGTATTGTTCTCTTCACGCCCTTTCCCTTTTACCCCCTTTAACAGGAAGTTAGATTTTCATTACCCACACTAGAAAACTCAATTCAAAATGACATAAACAACAAAGGATTTTATTTACTCACATAACTTGAAAATTCAATGGGAGTTCAGGAATGGTTTGATCAAGGTGCTGGCTCCACTGTTCTCTAATTCTTCCACAGTCTTGTGTTAACAGTTTAACCCTTAGCCTAATTTCTCACAATGTTTACAATTGACTGCAGCAATTCTGGACCTGTACCCCACATCATTTAGAGAAAGTTTTTCTCTTCATCCTACCTCAGAATAAATATCCTTTATTTCACTTATTTCACCCTGTTTGGCCCAATTAATATTAAGCAAAAATAATGTTCAGGTAAATAACATGAACCGATAGTCAAAGGACTAGTGAATGATCTAACCATCATGGCAGCCATATCATACTAGGCAAATTTGCTTAGGCCTGCGAAGGCTTACTCTGGGAACCAGGATGAAGTCAATACCCTTCCCTCCACCCAAAAACAAACAAACAAAAAACTCCACAGCTGCTATGCAATAGAGAAGGTAGTTCTCCAAAAGAAATTAAGTGCTATCGCAAATGGGAGGTATGGATGCTGGGCAGGCACCCAACATATGTGCCCTTAAATACTCATATAAAATACGTTTAGAGAGGCTTAAAACTAAGTCCAGGGTACCTAGGTGGCTCAGTCGGTTAAGGGTCCAATTTCAGCTCAGGTCATGATCTCATGGCTCGTAAGTTCAAGTCCCACATAGGGCTCTGTGCTGACAGCTCGGAGCCTGGAGCCTGCTTTGGATTCTGTGTCTCCCTCTCTCTCTGCCCCTCCCCTGCTCATAGTCTCTCTCTATCTCAAAAAAATAAATAAACATTTAAAAAAATAAATAAAATAAAACTAAGCCCAAAGGTTATGTTTACCTTTGGTTTTGAGAGATACGTTAAGTCCAAACCTGCAAAAGGTCAGAGATTTTATGCTACTTTACAAGTGTACAAGTTAGCCTACCATGGTTATATATGCACGTGTATGTATATCTATATATATGCATACTGACAGAAATACCAGACTTTAGGATCAGAGAATAGACCAGTTATTACATTTATTACAGCACAAAGAGCACCCAGAGTAGCATCCTGCATTGGTTCCCCTTGCCCCAATTCCCACAGGGTGACACATCGGGGACCAGATTTTCACCTATACATGCATCAGGGTTTGGGCCATAAGAGAGGATCCTTCAAATTATGAGATTCATAGCTTAAATAGGGTGGCTGCTACATGGATTCCGATCCCCCTCTGCTGAGAAAGAGAAACAGTACTTTATAACCCTGGAAGGTAAGTGAATGTTCCTCCAAGAAAGATAAGTTTCCGTGTATCTTTGGAGCAATTCACAACCGCTAGCTTCCAAGACCTTTGCTATTCAAAAACATGCCCCTTGCTCCAAAATCCCAGAGCCTGCAGAAATATGAGAATATTCATGGAGAATTATCTTCCAAAAGCATATTAGCAAATTAACCTCGAATTTAGCATCCACACCACTGTTTGCAACCATTTCCTCAAACATTTACCACAACATTATCAAGTTTATAAGGTAAAATTTTATCTCAAAATGTTATTAAAACAAAAACTTTGTATTTTTGTTCTAATTTACACTTCTTGCTAATCAAAAAAAAAAAATATATATATACATATATATATGCATATATATATGTATATATATATTTGTTGTTGTTGTTGTTATTAAATTGCCAACTTAGGTCCTTTGCCCATTTTTCTAGTGTTCTAATCGTCATTTAGCACTGATTTATAGAATTTTTAACAATCTTTCCCTGGGATCCTCTGAAAGCAAAACCTGAAGAAAAAGGTTAATGTAGGCATGATGTATTCAGGAATGTGATCCTAGAAAGTAAGGATAAAGGGCAGTAGAATACATATGGAAGAAGGAAACATCATTACAAAGACTAGTTTTCAAGTTGCAAATGGAAGAAATTCAGATTTTCTAAAAAAAAAGAAAATCTTACAGGATGTGTCTCAGAAAGGAAAGGAGAGGCATTTACCTTTAGGCTCATGTACCCCAATGGTCCAAGGTGATCTTGCTTAGTGCGAACTCTCCCACACTTCCTGGCATTTATGTATGCTTGAGTGTTGGTTGGATGTTTCCTATGGGTCCCCAAACCTCAGTGTCAGTGAAGCTCCAGGGCAGGAAGCGAGAGACCCACAACATGGGCCTGGGGTGAGCCTGTGTCCAGATATAACCTCAAAATCAGTCAAACGACAGTCCAGAATCACAGCAGTGATTAGACTGCTAGCTGAGGCTGAAAGGATGTGCAACTGTGCACAAAAAGCATGCTGCGTACCAGCGAGCACAGTACCAGCAGGCAGTGTATGAGTAGCATACCATTGAGCACCCCGTAAGGCGGAAGTTCTTTCCAGCTTCCCTATCAATGAAACGTCTGTCCTCTTGCTCCAGGTTTTAAATTAGGGTAGGAAAAATCCTCTAATAACTTCTCTGGAATTCTCTGGAATTCTACCACTAAAGTTTTTTTTTTTATTTTATTTTATTTTATTTTATTTTATTTTATTTTAATGTTTATTTACCTTTGAGAGACAGAGAGAGAGAGACAGCACGAGCAGGGGAGGGGCAGAGAGAGAGAAGGAGACACAGAATCTGAAGCAGGCTCCAGCCTCTGAGCTGTCAGCACAGAGCCTGACATGGGACTCAAAATCATGAACCATGAAATGATGACCTGAGCCAAAGCTGGACACCCAACCAACTACTCAAGCGTTCCTCTACCACTAAAGTTTTAATCCAGCATCAGAGATGGATGAGGAGGTTCAATTAGCATCACCTTGAATTTCTGGCAAAGATTTCAGTGGTTCCTGTGAAACATTTCCAAAGGGTACCATTTTATTCAAAATTTCTCTATCCCTTTGTATCTGACAACAGATTGTACTTATCAGAGTCCATTTGTACAAGTAACAATGTTTAGAGATCCTGAATGTAATCTCAGGCAGCAATAAAGCCTCATAAACAAATTTGAGAAAAGGCCAAACATGCTGTTTTTACTGTTTGTGTATAAATTGGGTTCAACTTCATGATTCAAAGGGATGAAACATAAAAATGTGATTGTCATCAACAAAAACTATGTATACCCTTTAGAATGAAGCTCTACCCTAAGCCATACCTTAATAACTCAATCTGTGGTTGGGGTTACCAAATATCTCACTACTAGAGTTAAGACCATCTAGTCCCTGAACTAAATTGAGAATATATTTGAAGAAGAATAAAGTCAAACCTGGAGTCGTCCAATTAATTCTTCTTTGTATGGACCCTGGGAAACCTTTAAACATTAAACATAAGGATTTGCCGCAGGGTAAGCAACTTGTCTGGGCCTAAATTCAAGAGGTAAGGCCCTGTAGGACACTTACAGCAATATATTTTCTTTATAGAGCCAAACTTAAAGACAATTGGTAAAAATCAGTCAGTACCACACTAATGCTGGGCTTCCCCATTAGACTCCTTCCTATTTTCAAATAGCCCAAGAAAATATTCTTGCTTGCCTGCACTCTCCACTCTTATCTGGGCATTTGGAAAAGTAAAGTGACAGAAGGAAGGAACTGTTACCATCAACTCCCAGGATTTGATTTTTTCCTGCTCATTTCTATGGTGCTGGCAAGAGTTGAGTACATGAGGCAGACAGAGTCTATGCATTGAATGTGCCCTATTTACTTAAATTCACACTAATATTTAAATCATTTTAAAATGGGAATTCTGTCATCTCTTGTAACATAGTGGTCTTTGGGAATCCTGTTGTTGTTGTTGTTTTAATGCTATCTTGACCCAGCTTTGAGGCTCTGGCCACCCAGCTCCCCTTTCTTGAGCATCAGTGAAGTCCACACCCCAACCCTTATCAACTTCTCACACTCAGGTCCACTGTGTACTATCACTAATTGCCCCAGAACCAGGCACAGACAACTAGGGAGAGCCCCTGTGCCCCAGAGCCAGCTGAACTTATTCAAATTGGTCATCCAGAGGGAGCCATGGAAACCTAGCTACCCCCACCCAATTTGCCTACAGTTCCAGCTGGCTGTTACTCTATTACCTGGCGCAATCCCCTAGATTCTCTCAGGAGTTACAAATAGCAAAGAGTTGTGCCTTTCATCTATCCCACTGGGCCATGTTTTTTCCTGCCCCAAAAGAATCTTTAAATCTTATCAAACACCTCTGTAGTCACACCACCAATCAAAAACAAAATGCAGACTTTCTCTCGTCACGTTCTTAAAGAATGAAGCCTTGGGGCGCTGGGTGGTTCAGTCAGTTGAGCTTCCAACTCTTGATTTTGGCTCATGTCATGATTCCCAAGATCATGGGATCAAGTGCCGAATCAGGCCAGGCTCCATGTTGAGCATAGAGCCTATTTAATATTCTCTGTCTCTCCCTCTCTCCTTCTGCCCCTCCCCTGCTCTTGCTTGCACTCTCTCTAAAATTAAATCAATCAATTAATTTAATTAAAAAAAGAATGAAGGCTCATTTTTAAAGGAAAAGCCACAGCCTATTTCCATTTTATGTGAAATATCAAGAAGGGCACCGGAATCAAGCAATTCAAGCCACCACATCTAAAAAGTTACTTCATCTATGCCTCAATTCTCAACTTCCCCCCTATGAAGACAAATCTTTTTAAAAAGGAATCTCATTATGTCATCTTCTTAACCTGAAGATGATGTAATGGTACATTTTGTTCATGTAACTTTTAGTCCTTAAAATAAACTTTGAAATCTAAAAATAAAAACATAAAGAACAAACAGCCATGTAGCCCTCTCCATTACCCCTTTCAGGAACAGGACCTTATCTCTTGAAGCTCTGTGGCAAATGTCCAAGGATTACACAGAGCTAGTATCTGACTCTGCAGGTGCTGAATCTTTCCACTTCCCCTGAAACTTTCAGTTTTTCCACACATAGTCTGTTTTGACAAAGAACCATTAGGAATAAATGCTTTTTACAGCAACATCCTATAATAAAATGCATTAGCTCATTTCTGCCTTTGGATACCATCCATGCGTCCAACATGGGATGACACTGTGCAAAATCCCCAATGGAGCTGGCAGCCTGTGTGGCTCACCTTGTGAGGATGAAACAAAGTCACCTTCCCCAGGACCACAGAGATTAAATTAAGAAGAAAAAAAAAAGGCCAAACATAAAAAGAGCTGGATAATTCATTATCCTAGAACTTTGGGTGAAGAGTTCTCCTTCATTTTCCTTCCTAGATACATAGGAAAACAGCTGACCCTGTCCTGTGGAGACTTTTACCAAGTCCCCATGACCCTGCAAATTTCTTCATTACAAAGATGTAAATATGAGGGAACAGAGCTGCTCTGTCAGTCTATGGTTGTTTATATTTTTTAAACTCTTAAATACAGAGTTTGGAGGAAAAAACATTCAGCTGGGGTTAATGGAATGAACACAGTGAAAGGTAAACTTCAAAGTGAAAATCCTAAGGATTGAAGACTTGAACTTTTAAACTTTTCTTCCTCTATTAGAATGAAATGAGGGGCAATTTAAATGGTTTCCCTGCGGCTCCTGACTGGCTCCATCAGAAGAGCATGTGACTTTTGATCTTGGAGTTGTGAGTTCAAGCCCCACGTTGGGTATAGAGATTACTCAAATACATAAATTTAAAACATTTTTTAAACAAACAAACAAACAAACAGTAAATGGTTCCCCTAAAGAGTATTGGTGTCATTCCCATCACTGTGGTTTCTTAAGAAAAGTGCAGTCAATTAAGGATTGTAGTTGCATAAACAAGGATAGAAATAAAATGCTGAGCATGATACCTGATATACAAACAACTCTCATATTTATTATTATCATCATCATCATTTTCATTATTAGCATTATTTCCCCACAGGCTTTCCCTACCCACACAAACTTCTATAAATGCTTTCTTAGGCTCAACTATCTAATCATATCAAACTAACCCTGGCCTAAAAGTCCTTAAGTTTTAGGCCATGACCTTTAAGCAATTAATAGAGAAAGTATTTGCCATGTCATCGTTTCTCCACAATTCTGTGGTTAAAGATAATCATTCTGCGCCAAAAAACGTGTTATGAAGAAAAGTAAGTAGAAATTCTTTCTGTCCTAATATGTAGACATCACGGTTTTCCTTTAAAATTCAAAGAAAAAAATTCATGAAAAAAATATTTTGCATTTCTGTCTACACTTGTCAACATCTCTAAAATTAGCAATCAATAACTCAGGTGGCCCCAATGGTATACAAATCATGGAATGTGATTTGCACTCCCCTCTGTGTGCAAATACAGCATGTTCTGCTAACAGAAGGTCAGCTGTTGACAGCAGAGCCATTAAAACATAAGTGATCTTTCATTCCAGATCTCCTTGAAATTATTTTGCCAAGGAAGTGGAGTTGCAGTATCCTCTAGGTTAGGAGGGAGGACATAGAGGGGAAAATTAAAAAAAGACACAGGGGCGCCTGGGTGGCGCAGTCGGTTAAGCGTCCGACTTCAGCCAGGTCACGATCTCGCGGTCCGTGAGTTCGAGCCCCGCGTCGGGCTCTGGGCTGATGGCTCGGAGCCTGGAGCCTGTTTCCGATTCTGTGTCTCCCTCTCTCTCTGCCCCTCGCCCGTTCATGCTCTGTCTCTCTCTGTCCCAAAAATAAATAAAAAACGTTGAAAAAAAATTTAAAAAAATAAAAAAATAAAAAAAGACACAGAAAAATTGCTTGAATTGTTATAGGCCTCTCTCCTACATCCAGCTATTTGTGGAGCACAATTGTACAAATGTTCCCAGAACTGATCCTTTATAAACTCCAGCTTACCTAATGGTTACTAAAGAATATATAGTTATAGATTGTATTTCAGAATGACAAACCTAGAAAATACTCTTCCTTGCTAAATTGTAAAAGGCAAGAAAATAGTACACAGTTATCATACCAGAGGAAACTACACTGGAAATATTTCCAACCAAAGACTAATTATGCTAATGAACCCAAGGAACCATATTAGCTTTCAAATTTAGTTGAGAGCGGTCTCCCATTATTTTAACTTTGTATTCTTCTGATTAAACTACTGATGTGGAATTTTTCTGAAAATTTAACAACATAAATGCAAGGCAGTTTTACTATATAACTAATAAATATCAAGATCTCAGAAACAAACTAGAGATTCCCCAAACTTATCAGAGTAACTGAGACAAGAATAATATCTTTTACCTGAGTAATACTGCCCAAACTTTAAGGAAATGGAAATTATTGCCTAGAGAAGAAAAAAGCACAGGTTTTCCTGTTTTCTAGAACCTGAGTTTATAAGAAGAATATGGCAACCTTCTGGGAAGAAAAGAAAATATGGCAGACTGATAGCTGTCCACTAAGAAATAATGTATCTTCCCTTCTTCCACCAGCTGCAGTTGTGAAATGGCTGCCCAGCCTGGGACTGAACTACCCAATGGCACCCACGCCCTTAGAGTGGCCCTATGATGACACCCACATCTTCACCATTGGACTATAGCAAAAATTATTTAATTTCCATATCACTTGCTCACATGGAATTCCTTAGCCCGCAACTTTTGCTCTTTCCCCTTTCTTCTTCTTAAGCTACTTGTTGAAAGTCACTTGAAAAGTCACTTGGAAGTTGCTTGTTGGCCACTGGAATGCCACTGTTCATTCACCTGGATCGTAAAATGCCTGCATGGAGTAGAACCAGTTGCCAACCTGAAGAACTTACCCCAGAGAAAGTGAGAAAGAAAGAAATTACAATCTTTCAGCCATTATATTTTGGAATTTCTTTGTTCAGAAAAAAGTAGGAAATGGGAAATGATGGGAAGAGGACAACCAGAAGAACCAGAGGAGATGGTTTTCCAAATCCTGGCATTACTTAAGTAACTACCAATGTGAGATAGAATTCCTAAATCATTTCAATCTATTCAACAATAAATAATTATTGACTTTATGGTCTTTATACAGATTATATGGTATGTGTATGTATATATACACACACACACACACACACCGTAGGATACTCAGAGTAAACGTAGGTAGGTTAATAAGGAAATACACTGGTTGAAATGAAAGAATTTTCCAAACGGGAAAATAGTACAAGACACACTAAAGGAACAAACTGAATAGCAAATGATTGAAGAATGCCCTTGGCCATATTGGAAAGTATCAAGGCATGAGGCTAAAAGTGATTAGATGGTGACACCTGGAAGTAGGAATTAGAGGACCTTGAAGACCAGGCTCAGGACTTTATATGTCATGAGTAATAACAGAAAACCACCGTAAGGTCCTGATGAAGAAAAGCAATGAAATAAAAACAGTTCTTGTGGAATGCTTTCCTTGCCATAGTGAGCAAGGATCTGAAACGTGTGAATGAGAGCTATTGAGACACAATATGGAGATTCCATAGGAAGCTTCTAGTGCCTGAAGAAGAGTGATACTGTAGATAGGGAAAGAAAGGGTGATTCCTGAATTAATCTAGAGGAAAACCCAGGATTTGGCATATAATAGGATGCATTTGCCAAAGGAGAAGAAATAATTAGAAATAGCTTTGAGGTTGAGACTGGAGAATGTATTTGCATTGTTATAGTATCATAAGCAAACAGAAATTATTTTTTGTCTTGGTCTCATTATAGAAAATTGAAACACTCATGGTCACAGATCATTTTTCATCATAATTTTCTTTTGCTTTTCATACAGAATGAAATTTAGCTGGAACTTTTTGTTTCAGTCACCTTACATCATCTTACCACACATGCACACACACACACGCAATTACTCAAACATTTTTTTGAAAGGCAACATATATGGTTTTCATATACAAACATTCAGCAAGTATCTATTGTGCAATTTTAATTTATCTCTCCATCATAGTCTCCCATTCTCCAACACTTCCAAGCACAATAAGCTCTAGCCTTCCCAAGTGACGTGCCACTTCCTGAATATTTTTTCATGCCTCTGTGAAAGCACATGATTCTAGATGATGGTCCTTCTATGAAATACTCATCATTCTCCTGGTTCACCTAGAAAGTGCCAGCTCATTCTTCAAACACAGATCATTGGTTCTTCCTCTGATGCTTGCCTCACATCCCTTCCTCAACAAGAATTTTTGATACTGCGCTGAACTTCAAAAGAAAAACAAAAAGTCTTCAGTACACAGAGATAAAATGTCATCTCTCAAGGAGCTCACAGTCTAACAGAGTGACAAACATACAAATAAGCAATTACAATACACTATGAGATGTTCTATAATAAAGGCAGGGTTTGAACAAGGTAAAGTAGAAAACATTAAGGAAAGAATCATTTTCCTTTCTTTGTGGAAGGCAGGAAAGGTTCCTTCTCATTACAGTCTGTACATATCCCTAATTGTAATAGTTGCCTGGTTTGTATAATTATTTTTGTGTCTGTGTGTTATCAGATCAGGTATTGTGACAAGCAGATGCCAATATGGCATACAAGAAATTTGTTGGGGGTCAAGTTTATGAAACATAAAGAAGGAGAACGACCTGGCAAAGAAAGCTTCTATACATAATTCACGGCTGACATCTATGATTGGAAAGGAGAAGGAAATGGCCCTGGGTAGGAAGAATTTCAGACCACAGGGCAGCACTAAGAAAGTCTTGCCCAGGCAAATGGGGAAATCCAGCACAAAGATTACCTGTGGAGGACTCCTGCTTAAGGCAAAAATGGTCAGGGCTAGCACCTCCAAAATTCTCAATCATTGACTGGGAGCTACTTGGGGGGAACTTGACCTCAGCTCTAATACTGCTTTAAGTCCCCAAGGCACAGCAGTCGTCAGATAACTATAAGGAGCAGCAGGTTCTGTCTCAAAGGGATTGCTGAGAAGTACACCTTCATGGCTGCTCCAGTCCTACTTGCTAATATGCTGAATTCTTCCAAGCCACAAATCAAGTCATGGTCTACTTGTGTTTCCAGCATTTATTATAGTGCTTAAAACTCAGTAAGTACACAACAAATGCTTGATGAAATGATAGTTTTAGATGCAATAGGGTGAGCTAGGCATTATGAATGTAAAATGTATAAAAATGTTTTACTTATTTGATCACAAAGTCTTACAAAAATATAAAAGACACCATTAGGCATCAAAATCTGGGTGACACAGGAAAAGGAACAAGTAGAGATTGCTACAGATCCATAAGTCTTACACAGAATGGGCCCAGTGGCAGGTCTAAAGGCCTGCCAAATTCCAGATTCCCAAAGACATCTGGATAATAGACTTTTGTTATAGCTTTACAGAAATTAACTTAGGAATGTGTTTGGCCCATGCTAGGATAGCTCTGGAGGTTGAGTATGATAGATGTTCAAGGCTAAGTGTACTGAGTGTACAGTGCCTTGTACCTTTGAAATCAGATTGTACATTGTGCAACTCTGAAATTTATGAGATCTGACATGATCCTTGCTCACTCAAACTTAACAAGTGCAACTGTGTGTCTATTAGTAAATTCTATCTGAGGGTTCCATAAACTTATACCTCCATCTATCCCTAAATAGCACTGTGACTTCTCTATTGTAGTTCTGATTGAAATCACTTCTTTTTTTTTAAAGGTTTTTTTTAATATTTTTTTAAATTTATTTCTGAAGGAGAGAGAGAGACAGAGCATGAGTAGGGGGAGGAGCAGAGAGAGAGGGAGACACAGAATCCGAAGCAGGCTCCAGGCTCTGAGCCATCAGCACAGAGCCTGATGCAGGGCTGGAACTCACGAACCGTGAGATCATGACCTGAGCCGAAGTCAGATGCTTAACCGACTGAACCACCCAGGTGCCCCTGAAATCACTTCTTTATGTTCACCTGAGATAATTAAATCTTGTTTTATTTACCTAAATGATATCTGCATATGTCTCTTCAGAAAACTAAGCTTATTATTAACATTTTCAGTATAATGGTTATGCAGGCTGGTAGCAACAGTGATAGATACAAAAACTTTGACACCAAGAAAAACAAAAGCAAAGATGAACTATTAGGACTTTATCAAGATAAAAAGCTCTGCACACTGAAGAAAAAAATCAATAAAAGCAAAAGGCAACCTACAGAATGAGAGGAGATATTTGCAAATGACATATCTAATAAAGAATTAGTATTCAAAATCTATAAAGAACTTATCAAACGCAACACCCAAAAAACAAACAATCCAGTTAATAAATGGGCAGAAGACATGAGCAGACACTTTTCCAAAGAAGACATCCAGATGGCTGACGCATGGAAAGATGCTCAATCTCACTCATCATTGGGAAAATACAAATAAAAACCATAGTGAGATACCACCTCACACCCATCAGAATGGCTAAAATTAACAACATAGGAAACATGTTCACAAGGATGTGGAGAAAGGGGAACCCTCTTGAACTGTTGATGGGAATGTAAACTGGGGCAGGCACTCTGGAAAATAGTATGGATGGTCCTCAAAAAGTTAAAATAGAACTACTATATGACCCAATAATTGCACTACTAGGTATTTACACAAAGGATACAAAAATACTGATTAAGAGGGGCACATGCACCCCAATGTTTATAGCAGCATTATCAACAATAGCCAAATTATGGCAAAAGCCCAAATGTCCATTTAGTGATGAATGGATAAACAAGATATGATATAGGAGCGCTGAGGTGGCTCAGTTGGTCAAGCATCTGACTCTTGATCTTGGCTCAGATCATGATCTCACAGTTCATGAGATCAAGCCCCACACTGGGCTCTGTGCTGATAGTATGAATCCTGGTTGGGATTCTATCTCTCCCTCTCTCTCTATACCCTTCCCCATTCATTCTATCTCTCTCCACCCCTCCCCATTCATTCATTCTCTCTCTCTCTCTCTTTCTCTCTCTTTCTCTCTCTCTCTCTCTCTCTCTCTCTATATATATATATATATATATATATATATATATTTCTCTCTCTCAAAATAAATAAATAAACTTAAAAAAATTAAGATGTGGTATACACACACACACACACACACACACACACATATACACACAATGGAATATTACTCAGCCATGAAAAAGAATGAAATCTCACCATTTGCAATGACATGGGTGGAGCTAGAGTGTATTATGCTAAGTGAAACAAGTCAGTCAAAGACAAGTACCATATGATTTCACTCATATGTAGAATTTAGAAACACAATAGATGAACATAGGGGAAGAAAATAAAAGACAGGGGAAGTCAAACCATAAGAGACTCTTAACTATAGAAAACAAATTGAGGGTTGATGGAAGAATATGGGTGGGAAATGAGCTATATGGGTGATGGGCATTAAGGAGGGCACTTGTTATGATGAGTATTGAGTACTATATGTAAGGAATGAATCACTAAATTCTACTCCTAAAAGCCAATAAATATTATACTACATGTTAACTAACTTGGAAGTTAATAAAAACTTGAAACAAAAAATAAAAATAAAATATAAATATAAAAACAAAACAAAAACTCTGAGACCTATTATAGCTACATCTCTGAGAAGAAAGTTCTAGATAAGGGAGGGCAAGGGAATGAAACCATGATGTCTAGTTGCTTTCCTGAGCTTCTCTGATTTGAGATGACTAAGACCTAGATACAAATGATACAACGTAAATTTTTTCAGTGAAGAATAAGTTATATGCCATTAACTCTCAAATCTCTGGGTCATCTGGGTAGAAGTAATAAAAACTTCCAATGGTCCAGTAATTCCTAGACACAGTGACATGAGACTCATAAAAACTTGAGGAATGATAGGAGGTATATAACAAAGGTTGAAATCAGTATAAAGATTTGTACCACCTTAAGAGTCATATGATGGGTTGGGGCCATCCAAAAATGCTTGAAGAAAGAGGTATATGTAAGCCTAGTTCATAAAGAAAACTCATAAAAGGGGTGAGCATTATGACAAAAAAGAGTTGCAGAAATAGAAGACAGCTTCCCATGATCTAAATATAGTAAGGAAGTCTTTGAAAAGAATGTTGATAAATTATTTGTTCATTTATTTTGTCTTCTTCCAAAAAGAATTTGTGGCAGCATATTGGAATATTATATTGAGATCAAATTGTATAGGGCCAGGAGGCAATAGTATTTCTTTATTATTCTATGAAGAATGAATAATGTCAGTCAGAATTATATTTGATGAATTTCCATCTTTCAGCAAAGTGTGGAATGATTAGATGTTAAGATATAAAAGAAAAAGAGTACACACACACACACACACACACACATGCATGCACACACTTACATAGGTGGATGCCCAAACATTAATTTCTAAAAATCACCCTTAAAATAAACATCTTTTCACAAGTAAAATAAATGTACTTGTGTGCATCTATAATATAAACTGTTTCCTTTTATGCTGTAACTTGTGAGAGTTACAAATAGATGCATATGAAAGTAGTCTGAACCACCAACATTTTTCATAGTGCTAGAAAAAACAATCCTAAAATTTGTATGGAAACACAAAAAGACCCCAATAGCCAAAGCTATCCTGAAAAGAAAAACTAAATTGGATGCATCACAATTCCAGATTTCAATGTATATTACAAAGCTGTAGTCATCAAGAGAGTATTATACTGGCACAAAAACAGACACATAGATCAATGGAACAGAATAGAAAATCCAAAAATGGACACACACACAATTATATGGTCAATTAATCTTCGACAAAGCAGGAAAACAATATCCGACGGAAAAGACAGTCTCTTCAACAAACAAATGGTGTTGGGAAACTGGACAGCAACATGCAGAAGAATGAAACTGGACCACTTTCTTACACCATACACAAAATAAATTCGAAATGGATGAAAGACCTAAATGTGACACAGGGAACCTAAATCAAAATTCTAGAGAACACTGGCAGCAACCTCTTTGACCTCAACCAGAGCAACTTCTTACTAGACATGTCATTGAAGGCAAGGGGAACAAGAGCAAACATGAACTATTGGACTTCATCAAGGTAAAAAGCTTATGCACAGCAAAGAAAACAATCAATAAAACTAAAAGGCAGTCTATGGAATGGGAGAAGATATATGACATTTGCAAATGACATATCTGATAAAGGGTTAGTGTCAAAATTCTACAAAGAAATTATCAAACTCACACTCAAAAAACAAATAACCCAGTAAAGAAATGGGCAGAAAACATGAATAGACACCTTTCCAAAGAAGACATCCAGATAGCTAACAGACACATGAAAAGATGCTCAACATCACTCATCATTGAAATATAAATCAAAACTGCATTGAGATACAACCTCATACCCCTACTAGAATGGCTAAAATTAGTAACACAAGAAATAACAGGTGTTGGCAAGGCAGTGGAGAAAGGGAAATTTTCTTGCACTGTTGGTGGGAATTCAAACTGGTGCAGCCACTCTGGAGAACAATATGGAGGTTCCTCAAAAAACTAAAAATAGAACTACCCCACAATCCAGCAATTGCACTATTAGGTATTTACCCAAAGGATACAAAAATACAGATTTGAAGGGGTATGTGCACCCCAATGTTTATAGCAGCATTATCAACAATAGCCAAACTATGGAGAGAATCCAAATGTCCAATGGTTGATGTATGGATAAAGAAGTTGTGCTGTACAGCTAATATCAGCCTCAATGTGGAAAAAGTGAGAGCTTTCCCCCTGAGATCAGGAACACGACAGGGGTGTCCATTCTCACCGCTGTTGTTTAACATAGTGTTTGAAGTGCTAGCATCAGCAATCAGACAACAAAAGGAAATCAAAGGTATCAAAATTGGCAAATATGAAGTCAAGCTTTCACTTTTTGCAGATGACATATTATACATGGAAAACCCGATTGTCTCCACCAAAAGTCTGCTAGAACTGATACATGAATTCAGCAAAGTCGCAGGATACAAAATCAATGTACAGAAATCAGTTGCATTCTTATACACTAATAATGAAGCAACAGAAAGACAAATAAAGAAACTGATCCCATTCACAATTGCACCAAGAAGCATAAAATACCTAGGAATAAATCTAACCAAAGATGTAAAAGATCTGTATGCTGAAAACTATAGAAAGCTTATGAAGGAAATTGAAGAAGATACAAAGAAATGGAAACACATTCCGTGCTCATGGATTGGAAGAATAAATATTGTTAAAATGTCAATACTACCCAAAGCTATCTACACATTCAATGCAATCCCAATCAAAATTGCACCAGCATTCTTCTCGAAGCTAGAACAAGCAATCCTAAAATTCATATGGAACCACAAAAGGCCCCGAATAGCCAAAGTAATTTTGAAGAAGACTAAAGCAGGAGGCATCCCAATCCCAGACTTTAGCCTCTACTACAAAGCTGTCATCATCAAGACAGCATGGTATTGGCACAAAAACAGACACATAGACCAATGGAATAGAATAGAAACCCCAGAACTAGACCCACAAACGTGTGGCCAACTAATCTTTCACAAAGCAGGAAAGAATATCCAATGGAAAAAAGTCTCTTTAACAAATGGTGCTGGGAGAACTGGACAGCAACATGCAGAAGAATGAAACTAGACCACTTTCTTACACCATTCACAAAAATAAACTCAAAATGGATAAAGGACCTGAATGTGAGACAGGAAACTATCAAAACCCTAGAGGAGAAAGCAGGAAAAGACCTCTCTGACCTCAGCCACAGCAATTTCTTACTTGACACATCCCCAAAGGCAAGGGAATTAAAAGCAAACATGAACTATTGGGACCTCACCAAGATAAAAAGTTTCTGCACTGCAAAGGAAACAATCAACAAAACTAAAAGGCAACCAACGGAATGGGAAAAGAGATTTGCAAATGACATATCGGACAAAGGGCTAGTATCAAAAATCTATAAAGAGCTCACCAAACTCCACACCCAAAATACAAATAATCCAATGAAGAAATGGGCAGAAGACATGAATAGACACTTCTCTAAAGAAGACATCCAGATGGCCAACAGGCACATGAAAAGATGCTCAACGTCACTCCTCATCAGGGAAACAAAAATCAAAACCACACTCAGATATCACCTCACGCCAGTCAGAGTGGCCAAAATGAACAAATCAGGAGACTATAGATGCTGGCGACGATGTGGAGAAACGGGAACCCTCTTGCACTGTTGGTGGGAATGCAAACTGGTGCAGCCACTCAGGAAAACAGTGTGGAGGTTCCTCAAAAAATTAAAAATAGACTTACCCTATGACCCAGCAGTAGCACTGCTAGGAATTTACCCAAGGGATACAGGAGTCCTGATGCATAGGGGCACTTATACCCCAATGTTTATAGCAGCACTCTCAACAATAGCCAAATTGTGGAAAAAGCCTAAATGTCCATCAACTGATGAATGGATAAAGAAATTGTGGTTTATATACACAATGGAGTACTACGTGGCAATGAGAAAGAATGAAATATGGCCCTTTGTAGCAATGTGGATGGAACTGGAGAGTGTTATGCTAAGTGAAACAAGCCATAGAGAGAAAGACAGATACCATATGTTTTCACTCTTATGTGGATCCTGAGAAACTTAACAGAAACTCATGGGGGAGGGGAAGGAAAAAAATAAGAGGTTAGAGTGGGAGAGAGAGCCAAAGCATAAGAGACTCTTAAAAACTGAGAACAAACTGAGGGTTGATGGGAGGTGGGAGGAAGGGGAGGGTAGGTGATGGGCATTGAAGAGGGCATCTTTTGGGATGAGCACTGGGTGTTGTACGGAAACCAATTTGACAATAAATTTCATATATTAAAATAAATAAATAAATAAATAAATAAATAAATAAATAAATAAAATCCAACTAAAAAAAAAAGTTGTGGTGTATATATATGCAATGGAATATTACTCAGCCATCAAAAAGAATGAAATCTTGCCATTTGCAATGATGTGGATGGAGCTAGAATGTATTATGGTAAGCAAAATAAGGTAAACAAAGAAAGACAATACCATATGACTTCACTCATATGTGGAATTTAAGAAACAAAACAAGTGAACATATGCGGCAGGAAATAAAGAGGAGAGAGGGAAACAAAACACAAGAGACTCTTAATGACAGAGAACAAACTATGGGTTGATGGAGGGTAGTGGTGAGATAGGCTAGATGGGTGATGGGTACTAAGGAGGGCAGTTGTGATGAGCACCGGGTGTTGTAGTAAGTGATGAATCACTGAACTCTACTCCTGAAACCAATATTGCACTGTATGTTAACTAACTAAAATTTATATTGAAAAAAAAAAAAAGTCTAGTGGCACATGGGTGGTTCAGTCAGTTAAGTATCTGACTTTGGCTCAGGTCATGATCTCACAGTTTGTGGGTTCAAGCCCCATGTTGGGCTCTGTGCTGACAGCTCAGAGCCTGGAGCCTACTTCAGATTCTGTGTCTCCCTCTCTCTCTGCCCCTCCTCTGCATATACTCTGTGTGTGTTTCTCTCTCAAAAATAAAGAAACATTTTTTAAAGGTCTGGAGAGAGTTGATATAAGTGGGGTACAGACCAACATCATGATGTCCAACATATGAATCGACTTATAGGGCACCTAAGTGGGGCAAAGGGACCTCAGGGAGCTATACCAAGGGACACCCAAGAAAGCACACTTTCTTATACCATCCTTATAATGCAGTGTCCTTATCCAATTAGTATTCCTCAAATCATTTGTGCCTCAGAAGCAAGCAATTGGCATGCATACGTAATTTCATCATTTTTTTTAAAAAAAAGTTCAAACACAAACAATGAACATTAAAAAGTGTATTATAAAACTGGCACACCTGGATGTCTCAGTCAGTTGAGCACCCGACTCGATTTCAGCACAGGTCATGATCCCGTAGTCGTGGGATTGAACCCTGTGTCAGGCCCCATGCTGAGCATGGAGCCTGCTTGAGATTCTCTCTCTCTCTCTCTCCCCCTGTCCCCCCTCTCTATTCACATGCTCTATCTCTAAAATAAAAAATTTTTAATCTATTATAAAACCATTGACATGTCCAAGTAAGAGTAAACGAAGAGGGAAAAAACATTGGAAATAGAAGACAAATATAAGAAATATCATAAAGAGTTGGCAGGATCTGGCAACCCATTAGATGTGGGAGTTGAGAGAGAAGTCAAAGCCCAAAGGTTTGGGATGATGTTAATAATAGAATGGCAGTGTTTTTATCAAAGAAGGAGGAGGTGGTGGTGGAGGTGGAGGAGAAGGAGAAGAACATTAGTTTCCAGAATGCAACCTATGTGGAGAAATATAGCAGACAGAAGCAAGGGACCTAAGAGAGTTTGGACTTGACTGCCTAGAATCTGCACCTTGAGGTGAATCTGGCACCACCGACCACATATTCTCTGCTATCTGAGATGATCCATGAATTCCCCAAAAAACATTTGTTTTTGGGGAATGATTCTGGATGTTTATAGCTTGTTTTAAACTTGCTTCCATTCAATCCTTTTTTGTTTTGTTTTGAGCTGACCCTGACTCGGTTCTATTCTTCATTTATATTCCTTTTCCTAAGTAAGCACTTACCATTGATTTTTAGAGTCTCCAGTTTGACTCTTGACTCTTCTTAAAGAACTTAACTTGAAATAACTCTTAGAAGTTCTTGTTGCCTCAATGATCCTCCTCTGACTACAGCTCCCATCCTGGCCCATTTTCAAGCACTTAACTTTGTCCATCAAAACAACCATAATGAAAGAATTTAGAAAGAGCTGGAGATGGCAATGTAGGAGTCATCTAAAAGCTGAAACTGTAGGCAGGAATGACAGTATCAGAGGAAAATTACAGAGATAAAAAAATTATATAACTTTAGAAAATACCCACTTTTAAGCATGAGAAGGAGAGCATGGAAAGAAGTCAGCACAAAAGGAACCACCAAGAGATAGTAAAGTGACCAGGATATGGCAGGTCATGGAGTCTAAAGAAGGAAAGAATTTTAAGGAATAGAGAAGGACAGAAGTTGTGGAAGTCATGTACAAGAGATTAAGCTGTAAGAAAGTGAAGAGAGTATAAATACACTAAACTCCCAAGAATTCTGGAGTGAAAACAGTGTGAGAAATAGGACAAAAACTTGTGGAGATGTCAGGCTCAAGAGAAGGATTTTTCTTTTCTGTGAATACAGAGGTTGAAGTATGTTTTCAGGGAAATGGTCATTGAAAAATAAAAGCTTAAAAATAAAACAAGAGAAAAGGAGTAACTGGTGGAACAGGCTCACAAGGCTGGCAAAGGTAAAGAAAGTAAAAATAGTCACAGCCATACAGTAAGAGGAAAGAAAACAATGTGGCATCACAGAGATCGAAGAAAAAGAAATTCAAAAAAGGGTAAAGAAGTATGAATAGCTTCAAATGATAGGAAAAGGTGAAGAAGGCAACCTGAGAAAGGACCCTTGGTTGCCTACTAAGAGACCAAACTGTGCCCTTGAAAGGAGATTTTTTTGGCTGGTTGTTGGGAATAGAAGCAAGATTGCAAAAGGATAAGAAATGAAAGGTAAGTGGGGCACCTGGGTGACACAGCTGGTACAGTGTCTGGCTCTTGGTTTCGGCTCAGGTCATGGTCTCACAGTTTCATTAAGTTTTGAGCCCCACATGGGGCTCCAAGCTGACAGTGGGGAGATTCTCTGTCTGAGAATCTTGGGATTGGGATTCTCTGCTTGGGATTTTCTGTCTCCCTCTCTCTCTGCCCCTCCCCACCTTTCAAAATAAATAAATAAACTTAAAAAAGAAGAAGTGAAAGGTAAGAGGTAGAGGCAATAAATGTAGACCACTCTTTTCAGAACTTTTGTGGGGAAAAAAAGGAGAAATATGGGTAGTAATTCAAGAGATGCAAAATCAAAAGATATACACAAAATCAGGTGTACTGAGTGTGTTTTCAGGAGAGAGGAAGATACCCATAAAGAAGGAGAGACTAATTGCTGGTGTAAGGCATGAAGAAGTTAGAAAGAAACTGAACCCAGAGCATAGGCTAAATGCTTAGCTCTGGAGGAAGGATAAACAGCTTGCCTCTGAGAAAGAACAAAAAAAATTCAGCGAATGCATGTACTGAGATATTTTGAGAAAGGGAGTAACTTCAAACTTAGTCCAAATTCTCTCAAAGTCTTTATGAATGGTTGTCATTAACGAGTCAACTATGTCAAGTATAAATCATGCATAACAATCTTATGTTTCATTTGACTTTTTCATGTAAACGGTTTTGTTTGAATTCTACTTTGTGTCTGGTGCCTTGTCTCTATGCTCTATTTGCATTGGATTGAGAAAGAATAATACACTTAACAATTTAAATTGAGAGGCTAGAGTCATAATGATGAAGTAAAAAAAAAATCACGAGATTTAGGGAATTACTCATTGAAGTAAACAAAGTCATAGGGAACAAAGGCTCTGCCTTCCTCCTGTCAAGAATAAAACAGAGGACTGATGAGGTTCTAGAATAGAAAGGAGAATATTTATGGTCACTGGTATAGCATTGCAGACCTGACTCCTACTAGTTTTAGAGATGCAAGTCAAAATCTTCTGTGCAGTGCCAGCCCAGGTAATGAGAGACCTAAGAGAAGTCAGAGAACGAAGAAGATAGCAAGTATGGTAAACAGATTTGTTCCACATAGAATCTTCTCTTTTTATAATCAGCTTTCCATATTCTGCAGAAAGCTAAAACGTCTGTTTCTCAGTCCCCTTGTGGTGACACAGACTCTGCCAATCAGATGCATATGCACAAGACTTCTATTCAGAATTGACTTAAATGGAGAGAGAGACAGCACTTTAGATATAGCCAGCTGGTACTCATTAGCAGACACCATGTGACTATGAAATCAACAGTTCTCCAAGTGGTTTCCAGATTCCCCCACTCTCCAATGGTATGTTCCTGGAGCCAATAGGCCTGCTAGAGGCTGAGGAGCATAATACTGGAGACATAGACTGGGACAATGGCTTCCTTGGCAGGAGAGCTCTGCCACGCTGTTCAGGGGTTCATTCTTGGAAGTCCAGTACAAAGCCTACCCCTCCAGCTATTTCAGGGATTTTTGTAAGCATGTCAGTTTCTTTGTTATATCCCTTTCTGCAAGGTTTCTGTTTCTTTAAACTGGAGCCTGAATGATACAACAGGGCAGAAGTCGGCAAACTACAATTCTTGGACCTAAACTGGTCAGCCACCTGTGGTTTTTATGGCCCAGGAGCTATGCATAGTTTCCATATTTTTAAGTGACTACATTTTAAATTATTATATAAGCTATAGTTTCCAAATTTGTTAAATAAAATATTAGATGCTGAATTAGATTTGCATTTCAGATAAATGACAAATAATTTTTATGTATGCCCCAAATATTATAGAAGGCAATATTTATACTACCACATGATTTCACTCGCATATGGAATTTAAGAAACAAAACAGATGAACATATGGGGGGTGGGGGAAGAGAGAGGGAAATAAACCATGAGAGACTCTTAAAGATAGAGAACAAACTGAGGGATAGTGGAGGGAGGTGGGTGAGGGATGGTGGAGGGAGGTGGGTGAGGGATGGGCTAGATGGGTGATGGGTATTAAGGAGGACACTTGTTGGGATGAGCCCTGGGTGTTGTATATAAATGATGAATCACTAAATTCTACTCCTGAAACCAATATTGCACTGTATGTTAAATAACTAGAATTTAAATTAAAAAATTTTTTTTTAATTTATTTGGCAACCCTAACGTAAGTACCTACATAAGATCCTTGATTGCCTTTTGGCCTGCAAATTCTAAAAATTTTAATATGTGGTCTTTAAGAGAAAGACTTTAAAGGGATCTGTACACTTCTATAATAAATGACCTCTCTACACACACATTCCTGGTTGTCCAGGGCTGCTGAACCAATTTTGTTAGTTCAAGCAACATTTAATGAACATCTTAGTGCTTACTTGAAAGTAAACTGGAAAAACTTGTGGTGACCAGAACAGCTTAGGGAGGCTCCTTTGTAAAGGATGCGGATACTGAACTGGTTGTTAAGCCTCAGTTAACAGGACTCACTAGCAGAAATCAAGATTCAAAAGATAGGAGAAGGGGGCATTTCTCTCTGTGAGAAAGCATTCTGGTTCTAGTCTTGAGGGAACTAGAAACAGAATAGTCTCCAGAGCAGAAACATCTCTGATGTGCTATTTTATTTCATTCTGCCTGGATCTGGAAAGATGACCCAAGGCTACTCATATATCAGCAGGGGCCAGGGATCCATGTAGATCCACTATAAACGGCGAAACAAAACATAGGAGTACAAAAACAATGGAAAGCAGTTCACGTGATGCGCCAATATTAAGGTATTAAGTTATTGTCCCTCAGCCCCAAACCCACCCTTCTTTACTCTGCCTTGTGATGCTGCATTTGGGACTCTACAAACCCTGTTTCTGCTTTGTTGGCTCCTTCCCTGGTCAGCTCCCCAAAGAGAGGCTATAAAGGAGATACAAAGCTGGAGGAGAAGGAAGAGACTTGTTCTTTGCCATCCACTTCCTGAAGACCTCCTGTGGATGGCAGTTCCTCCGAGCAATGCTTCTTTACCTTCCTGCAATAGCACCTGCATTGAGTGTACAACTTTTCCAGCACTCCCAAAACCAGCCTCAGAGATACTAGCACCATCCAGCTGGTACCTCTCCAGGGACTTTGAATTTCAGCTCTGTGGGCCCCTTCTCTAAGTTACTAAAATTTAATGATTCCAACCATATTAAGCTAAAATTCCCTTTAAAAGAACTGGCTATGAGGAGCTTTGTTGACTGACAGCCTCAGCTGTGGCTTTCATTGCGGTCCCATCGTCACAACTGAGCTGAAGTCAAACCCCTATTCCCCTCTGCCACTCTCCCCCAAGCCCTAGTCAATCCCTGCTCATGCCTGGGCACAGTGTGCTAGCCCATTCCTATAGGATGTAGGACCCCACTAATGGGCAACTTTGACTAAGGACTCCATGCCATCCTGGTTGGAACTTTTTTTTAAACTTCTCCATTGCCTAAGAATGTTCTGCCTTCCCTCTTTTTTTCACAGGTGGAATGTTCTGCCTTCCCTCTTTTTTTCAGGCAGTTGGAAGGCTATTTCTGCCTACTTCTGCTTGCTTCTCATTTATCCCTCACAGGTGTTTCTCCCAATAAATCTCTTGTACACGGAATCTCATCTTGGTGGCCGACTCTCCAATGAATAAACACAGAAGTAGTTGTAGTAGTCCAGGCAAGGGAGGATGCCAGCTGAGAGGAGGACATCAGAAGTGGACAGATGTGGTGTGTACTGACATGTATTGCAATGAAATAATGTACTGCACCTGCCTGCTGTGTGATTGAATGTTGGGAAAGGTGGAATGAGAGGATATTAAATTATATCAAATGGCATAGGACTGCAGTCTCTAGCTACTTTGGATATAACTGCCTCTTGTACTACAAAGCAAGGTTTCCTTGGGGATTCATAGAGGTAAATGCCTCATTTTATGATTTAAATCGTGATAGATAATGTTCCAAAAGGAAGCTGCATGAGAGATAGGCAGAGACTAAACAGCCAGTTACTATACTTATATTTCTCTCCCTCGCCTTTATCACGTGTTCTTCCTTCCTCATTTATTTTGTGTGTCTTCCATTTTAAACAAATTTTAATTCTCTTGACTCCTTTTGCTCTTAGCAACACTTGTCATCAATGGTCTCTCATGGCTTCTTTAACCACTTGGCTTTTAGGACCCCACACACTCTGGGATCTCTTCCCACCACACTGGCAATGCCTTCTCAGTTTCTATTGCTGGTTGTTCCTTCCCTGCTTGACCTTCCAATGTTGGAGTGCCCCTGGGCTCAACCCTCATGCTTCTCTTCCATTCATACTCATACCTCTCACCTCCTATATTATTTTAACCAGTCCTGGAACTTCAAATACATGAATATTCTCATGACTCCCAAACTGACATATGGAACCCTGACTCCCAGACTTCTCCCTGAGCTCCAGGTTTGCTATCCAACGGCCAACTCAGTATCTTCACTTGAATATCTAATAGGCATTTCCAACATACCCAGAAGGAACTTTTGACTTCCCACTAACACTTCCCCAGATCCTTCTGCTATCCTCCTCTTTCCCCAGGCTCCCCATCTCATAAAAAGCAACTCCTAACAGCCAATGGATTCTTCTCTTCCATAACTGCTCCCCTTCCTTCTCTGTATACCTAATCATAAACAAATCTACCTGTCAGACCTACCCTCCCCTGGTACTTTGTATTCCCTTTACTAGTTTTCTTTTTCTTTCACTATGCATGCAAGCATATATACTTTTTCTTTACTTGTGTCAAAACAAAACAAAAAACAAGAACATAAGCCTGTCTCTTTGCTCACCACTCTTTATCCAGGGCTAAGAACTGTACTTGACACATAGTAGGCATCATAAATACTTGTCAGATTGACAAATGTCTAAGGGAATAAATAAATGAATCAAGCAGAGTTCCCTAATGCCTTTAACATTACCTAGTTTTATCCTTTTAGGACTTCCATTCTAAAAATCACTTCTTGCTTGGAAGTGTACAACTCACTAATAGAGCTCCAGGTCACTGAAGCTTTTAATATAACAGTAATTACTTTTAACTAACATTTTAAACTCTTATATAGTTTTCATTTTATACTTCACAGGTATTATCTGCAAAGTGAGCAAGTGAATAGATGCATCTCTAACTTTTCAGGATGCCCCACCCTTACCAAAGGCACAAACTCCCAGCCAGCATTTTCCCAATGAAATTCAAATCCAGATTTAAAAAAAAAAAAATTGGACATCATCTTTTCTCTTGCATTGTTCATCACCGTCTCATAAAAGTAGCCATCTCCCCATTTTCTTCTAATGGATTATTTGATGATTTCTGATCAGTGTTCTGCAAATTTTAATGTTGCCAATGTTATCAATTGTTATCTGACAGAATGCACCGGTCCTCATCCCTTAGTTCCACCCCAGAAACCACTACACTGTCCTTGAAAACACTTCTTGCCAGTACATTTGGCCCACACTAATGCACATTTGATTTTTAAAAGCAAAACTACTTTTTCTGGCACCGGTAGCTCCCTAAGCAGATGAACCTAGAAGCCATTCCATGAACTGATTGTTTCAGAGACATTTTAAGGTAAGAAAGTCTGAAAGCAACATATAGAAGGGTCAGTATGCTTTTCTACCAATTGGTTTTCCTGAGAACATTTGGTCAAAAAGCCAATCTTTCTATTCCAAGTTTATGCAAGTTTCTGGGGGGAAATAACCTTTATCACTGGGCTGTCAGAAAATCCTAGAACCTAAGGAAAAAGAAACCAGACCTGTAACCAAGAAAAATGCTTTTGAAGAAAAATGTATTGCTCTGTATTTTAAGTGGAAAGTATTCCTTGTGCTACAGAAAGCAATTTTCATGTTTAGCTGCTGCTGAAAATGATGGATGTTCTAAGCACTTATTTATTTTTTTTAATACGAAATTGTCAAATTGGTTTCCATACAACACCCAGTGCTCATCCCAACAGGTGCCCTCCTCAATGCCCATCACCCCCCCCCTCCCTCCCACACCCCATCAACCCTCAGTTTGTTCTCAGTTTTTAAGAGTCTCTTATAGTTTGGCTCCCTCCCTCTCTTAACTTTTTTTTTCCTTCCCCTCCCCCATGGTCTTCTGTTAAATTTCTCAGGATCCACATAAGAGTGAAAACATTTGGTATCTGTTCCTCTCTATATGACTTATTTCACTTAGCATAACACTCTCCAGTTCCATCCACATTGCTACAAAAGGCCGTATTTCATTCTTTCTCATTGCCACATAGTAGTTCATTGTGTATATAAACCACGATTTCTTTATCCATTCATCAGTTGATGAACATTTGGGCTCTTTCCATAATTTGGCTGTTGTTGAAAGTGCTGCTATAAACACTGGGGTACAAGTGCCCCTATGCATCAGCACTGTATCTAACCACTTGTTTAAAATACAACTTCCTAAATTAATACACAAGACTGTGTCTTTTGTAAGAGCGATTTCTCCTGTTTCTCTCACACTTCCAAAAAACTTAACCCCCCAAAAGTAAATTCAGATATTACAAATATCAAATAAACTTGAAAGTAATATTATTCCTCAAGAGAAGAATATGAAAGGTTTCTTTTTTAAAAAATGATATATTTCGTACATTAATTTCAGTTACATATTTGCCACAGAATAAAAAAACTGGGGCTGTGTCATCACAGTGTATGAGATCTTTAACTTATTTTGGATAACTGAAGTAATTTATTTAAATGTTTGATTTTTGTGACAAAATTGTGTTTTATAACCTTGCTCAGTATCACTAGTTACTGAGTCTTTATTCTGGTTTTCTTCCTATGTGTTACATTTTCTTTATTATGGCATAGCCCTATTAAGCTTGCACCCTGTAACTCCTTCCTTCACTCATTCAACAATCTTTTATTGAGCTTCTACGATATGCCAGGTACTATACTGGGTACTGGAAATATACTAGCAATCAATGCCTTGGGGTATTCACAGTCCAGCTGTTTTATGTCATAATGCCTAAAATTGGGCATCTTTGAGGAAAATTTTTAATTAAACACACATATTAGTTGTTGCCCTACTTGTTTCCTCCACCAGACTGGGAACTCTTGAAGGTAGAGATCATAAAGTTGTCCTCCTGGTTTCTCATAATCTGTGCTAGTGCCAGGTATCCAGTAGGTACCCAGTAAATACAGATCATGTCTTCTCATCCT
Source organism: Panthera uncia (assembly GCF_023721935.1). Lineage (NCBI taxonomy): Eukaryota > Metazoa > Chordata > Mammalia > Carnivora > Felidae > Panthera > Panthera uncia. The sequence goes on along the minus strand of NW_026057580.1, from coordinate 36,880,555 downwards.
AGACCTGATCAGTTCTAAATGTCTCAAGAATATCAGATAAAATACAATGGTAAAAATCAGTTTTGCTTCCCCTATTGGCATCTACAAAGGCTTAAGGAGACTTAGGTCAAATTAGAAATCATCATGACCATCCTGAAATAAATTAAAATATGAAATGGGGCTGGAGACTGACTTGGCCTGGAATGTTATATTTCTGAGAGTTACCTGACGGCTCATAAAACCAGGTTTTAGAGATACACTCATAGATATGTTATGGGTTTTCTAGGACTAGATAGCTGTCTATTACATCTCTAATGGACGAAAATTTGATCAGAAGCCCACATCCCCAAATCTTTGACCAAGCATTTACTACAGCACAAGGTCCCTCAGTGAAAGGGACATCATTCATTCATCCAGTCATCAGATATTTACAGGGTGCTTAACATGTTCTGGAGAACAGACTGAAGTCTGCATTAGATACTGGTCATTACTCAGTGATTTGCACAATTCCAGGAGAAACTCCTCCTGTGCCTCCAGGGCATCATTTCCCCTTCAGCACAAGGCTCAGACAGCAGGCAAGCAGCCTGCCCATATTCAAATGCTGGCCTTGTAATTCTAGTTCATCTCCACTTTTGCTAGAGTAAGCCAACAGAGACCCAGATAAGAGAGCCATCCTGAAGCAAAGAGCTCAGCTAGCATGCTGAGCCAGTGTATACAACCAATTCCATTGCCCATTGGTCTCATCCTGATGCTGATTAGGAATTACAGGAGTTGGGTTATCCCTTAAACTGAAGACACCATAAAGTCTGGTATTTACCCACCAACATTATTGGAGGGAAAAGAATGAGAGCATGCACCTCATCAGAAAGTTTCTATAGAAAGGTTTTCCTGATGATCCCTTATTCCTCCCACCAAAAGCACTATGGTATTTCACTGAGAATTCCACTCTACCTCCTTTTGAGGCACTAGAATAAGGAAAGAGAAAAGGCTTTAAACTTACACACCCAAACACCTATGCCCCATAGACACTGGACAGTAGGGACAAAACTATTGTGCTCAGAGACTTTCCACCAGCCCAGGCCTGGTCCCAGTCTGCTGAGGCCGAGCCATAGTAGGCAGGCAGACATAAAGCATGCTGCCTCTTCTCCTACCCACCCCTTCCCCATAGAATTTCATTTCACTGGCACCACAGAGCAAGCCACCAGGTTTCCCATTAAGGGAATACCAGTTAGGCTACATGCATAAAGTGTCCTCACTTTCAAAAATCTACTAGGAATGTAATTACCACTTTCTCACAAACATGCTTTGGTGTTAGAAAAAAACCAGAATCTTACTGTCTCGTTCTTTAATCTGTTTAACTTTTCCTTCCCCATCTTTTGCCCCACTAGCCATGATGCCACAAGTCTTATCAATGTTTTCAAGTCAATGTTTCTTGCATTTCTTAAAAGGAAAGCCCCTTCATGTACTGCTGTGATTAACAGTAAATGGCAGTGTGTAGCTTCTCCATTTGATAAAAAGATGCTCTAGAATCATACGGTTTGGCAATCAACCATCAGGCAGAATAATTCCCTTTAGAAAATCAGCACAGTTTTGTTTTGTTTTGTTTTTCTTTCTTTTCCATATTTCTCGTTAAACCACTTCTTTCATTTAACCATTATTGTTCTGGTTTGCAGTTCATGGTAATTGCTCCCAAAAGAATGGAAAATGTGTTACTTATGTCTCTTATCCATTACTTGGCATATTAGAGGGATTTTATGAATCCTGTCATAAGGACTTTTTGAAATTTTATTACTGAAAATCTATTTTCTACACACTTACCAAAGTGATTTATAAATCCCAAAATCTCCGGGCTTCTGGGTGACTCAGTGGATTAAGTGTCCCACTTCAGCTCGGGTCACAATCTCACAGTTAACGAGTTCAAGCCCCGCATCAAGCTCACTGCTGTCAGCCTAGAGCTCACTTCAGATCTTCTGTCCCCTCTCTCTCTGCCCCTCCACCAGTCACGCCATCTCCCTCTCAAAAATGAACAAAAAAAAAAAAAAAAAAAAGAGAGAGAGAGAGAGAGAATTCCCCAAATCTCAGCAGATTAGTCATGTACTCAAAAGTCACATAAAGCTTCAGAATGTATATTCTAGTAGCTTTGATGAAAATGCTTCCTGGAAATCTATTTTCTTTAAATAACTCCTTCCACAAAAGCCTAAGGTCTTTTTTTCCAGCTTCTACAGAAGTTTCTTTCCTCTTTCTTCAAGCAAGTAGGTCTAACATCTAGTCAGTACCCATAACCTTCCTTAGCATGTATTCTTTGGAAACACACCACTATTTCTGACTGGATTCAATCCTAACCAAACTAAAATCTTAATATTAAAAAATCAGAGTAGTTACATTGAGGACGACTTCATGTAAGACGCTTATAGTAAGTGGTCCCATTTTTTCTCCCCAAGATTCACATTACCTCTTCAACAGTAATTTTTTAAACTGTTTTGAAAATTTCAATGAACTCTTCACAAAAATGTAAAATTATCATACCTTTTCAAAAACTGCTAATGTTAATATTATCAATTTGAATTCAAGAGCCACTTATTTAATAGATATCACATGATCCAAAATGTTTACATTATTACAGGCTACACTTTAGAATCATTATGGCTATAAGTTAATTGTTGAAAAAACAATTAAAGCCATTATTCCTACTAATAGCACACAGAATATAAAACTAACTTTAAGAGCTGGTTAATTACATAGAATTAGTAGTCAGATAAAGAACCTCAGGAAGAATTTTTGTCACCTCCACACACTTGCACAAAATGACTGTCCTCTCTCTTTTTTCTTACCCCCCCCCCCTTTCTCCTTATTCTCTGGAATTACATCTAGTTCAGTAGTTTTCAGACTTACAGATTTGGCCAACTAGAAAAATTATTTTTTGTTGAGAAAAAAAAATGTCATGGTTCTTTGTTCTTCTGTATGTGACACTTACTGATTCTTGTTTCAGAGTCTTCAAGAATGATAGATAGCAAATAGCTTTGCAGGGTGGAGATGGCATCATCTCTCTCCTGACCAAAGGGCAGGCATGCTTATTGTCCATTATAAAAGATTCAAGTTCCATAAACTCAAGTCTCCTCTTTTCTCATGCTACTCACAGTGCACGTGCTAGTGCCATCTGGCCCTCTTTGTATTACCCTTAGGACTCAAGGAACAGATACAAATATGCTGATGCCCATGCTGTTCATTTTGCCATGAAAATAAGTCTTTTGTCTCTAACTCAGGAGTCACTTATCTTCTGTCGGGATCCATGAAACTGTAATATATTAACTTTTTAGCTTGCAGGTATAGTAAAACTTCAGACCCTTCATAGTTCTTGATAGGTTTTTTTAATACTGACCCAAATAATTGCCAACTCTTTGTTTCTCTAAAATTCAACTTAAAAATACAAATTTCTACCATTTTCTATTACCATCTTTGTATCAAAGAAAGTGTAAAAGATATAATCTCATAGTAAAGGACAGAGCAAGGAAATTTTGGTCAAGGACTAATAACGTCCCAGGCCAAAGACTTCCAGGTGTTTGGGGAACACACCCTACAAAGTGCTGCCTCAATTTCAACTCTGCATGGCCCTTAGGGATAGTGCTTCTGGAAGTCCAGAAGGTTGTGAAGTAAAATCTGTTACCTTACGTACAGTCAACCTGTGCAGCTCTCACCAGACACCTTCACATTCATGAAGGTAGTTTCTTGTAATAGTGAAGGAGGAAGACATGAAGACCACCCAAAACTCAGAAAGACACTGGCTTCCCTAAGGCTCAGGAGTCTCTGAGATGGACACTGAAGAGAAAAAAAGCTGTGGGGATGGGGCCACCTGCCATCTGCTTTGTCTGCTGCAGTGGCAGGAACAGGCAGTCATTCAGGGGAGCTGCAATGTCAGGTAGCAAAACCCCTCTGCTTCTTCCAAGTCTAACATTTGGTTACAAAAAAAGAAAATAGCATCTGGAAATACTTTTTTATTCTACTGGATGCTATTCCATACGGACGGTCACTTCAAATATACATTGAAAAGCCAAAGCTTAAATCTACATCAACATTAAGGAAGAAGGAAGAAAAATGAAAACTTGGCAGAATTTTTTTTCCTAAAATAAGCATTCTATATTCTAAATCCCTAGAAGGAACTTTGGAACTTGTCTCAGTTACTCCATCTCTCCAATTTGTATGAATTGGACTCAATGGCCCTTTGGAACCAGTTAAAGAGCTCCTCAAATCAAGCCAGTGTTCTTCAAATTTTGGCAAAGATGATATGGGATGAGAAATAAGGCAAAGCTTCCTGGGGGCAGTTCCGATCCTTCTTTATTTTCCTCTGTCTCTGCTCATAATTGTAAGGGATTAGAGTCCCTAATAATGAAAAATGTTAGGGAAAATACCCAACTATGATCATGATTACTAAAAACGGACTTGAAAATGCTTTTATCCCTGATGAATATGGATGTAAAAATTCTCACTAAGATACTAGCAAATCAAATTCAACAGCATATAAAAAGAATTATTCACCATGATCAAGGGGGATTCATTCCTGGGCTGCAGGGCTGGTTCAATATTTGCAAATCAATCAATGTAACACATCACATCAATAAAAGAAAAGATAAGAACCATATGATCCTTGTCAATCAATGCAGAAAAAGCATTTGACAAAATTCAGCATCCTTTCTTCATAAAAACCCTTGAGAAAGTCAGGATAGAAGGAACACACTTAAACATCATAAAACCATTTATGAAAAGCCCACAGCTACTATCATCCTCAATGGGGAAAAACTGAGAGCTTTCCCCCTGAGATCAGGAACATGACAGGGATGTCCACTCTCACCGCTATTGTTTAACACAGTGTTGGAAATCCTAGCATCAGCAATCAGACAACAAAAGGAAATCAAAGGCATCAAAATTGGCAAAGATGAAGTCAAACTTTCACTTTTAGCAGATGACATGATATCTACATAGAAAACCCAACAGACTCCACCAAAAGTCTGCTAGAACTGATACATGAATTCAGCAAAGTCGCAGGGTACAAAATCAGTGTACAGAAATCAGTTGCATTTTTATACACTAATAATGAAGCAACAGAAAGAGAAATAAAGGAACCGATCCCATTCACTATTGTACCAAGAACCATAAAACACCTAGCAACAAACCTAACCAAAGATGTAAAAGATCTGTATGCTGAAAACTATAGAAAGCTTATGAAGGAAATTGAAGAAGATATAAAGAAGTGGAAGAACATTCCATGCTCATGGATTGTAAGAATAAATATTGTTAAAATGTCAATACTACCCAAAGCAATCTACACATTCAATGCAATCCCAATCAAAATTGCACCAGCATTCTTCTCAAAGCTAGAACAAACAATCTTAAAATTAGTATGGAATCACAAAAAAAAAACCCGAATAGCCAAAGTAATATTGAAGAAGACGAAAGCGGGAGGCATCACAATCCCAGACTTTAGTCTCTACTACAAAGCTGTAATCATCAAGACACCATGGTATTGGCACAAAAACAGACACAGAGACCAACGGAATAGAATAGAGACCCCAGAAATGGACCCACAAATGTACGGCCAACTAATCTTTCACAAAGCAGGAAAGAATATCCAATGGGAAAAAGACAGTCTCTTTAACAAATGGTGCTGGGAGAACTGGACAGCAACATGCAGAAGAATGAAACTAGACCACTTTCTCACACCATTCACAAAAATAAACTCAAAATGGATGAAGGGCCTGAATGTGAGACAGGAAACTATCAAAACCCTAAAGGAGAAAGTGGTTTTTTCCCTCTTGACTTCAGCCGCATCAATTTCTTACTGGACACATCTTCAAAGGCAAAGGAATTAAAAGCAAACATGAACTATTGGGACCTCATCAAGATAAAAAGCTTCTGCACTGCAAAGGAAACAATCAACAAAACTAAAAGGCAACTGACAGAATGGGAGAAGATATTTGCAAATGACATATCAGACAATGGGCTAGTATCCAAAATCTATAAAGAACTCACCAAACTCCACGCCCAAAAAACAAATAATCCAGTGAACAAATGGGCAGAAGACATGAATAGACACTTCTCTAAAGAAGACATCCAGATGGCCAACAGGCACATGAAAAGATGCTCAACATCACTCCTCACCAGGGAAATACAAATCAAAACCACACTCAGATAACACCTCACGCCAGTCAGAGTGGCTAAAATGAACAAATCAGGAGACTACAGATGCTGGTGAGGATGTGGAGAAACAGGAACCCTCTTGCACTGTTGGTGGGAAGCAAACTGGTACAGCCACTCTGGAAAACAGTGTGGAGGTTCCTCAAAAAATTAAAAATATGTCTACCCTGTGACCCAGCAATAGCACTGCTAGGAATTTACCCAAGGAATACAGGAATGCTGATGCATAGGAGCACATGTACCCCAATGTTTATAGCAGCACTTTCAACAATAGCCAAATTATGGAAAGAGCCTAAATGTCCATCAACTGAAGAATGGATAAGGAAGATGTGGTGTATATATACAATGGAATGAGAAGGAATGAAATCTGACCACTTGTAGCAACGTGGATGGAACTGGAGGGTACTATGTTAAGTGAAATAAGTCAGGCAGAGAAAGACAGCTACCATATCTTTTCACTCTTATGTGGATCCTGAGAAACTTAACAGAAGACCATGGGGAAGGGAAGGGGGAAAAATGTTACAGAGAGGGAGGGAGGCAAACCATAAGAGACTCTTAAATCCTGAGAACAAACTGAGGGTTGATAGGAGTAGCAGGGGGGGATAGTGGGTGATGGGCATTGAGGAGGGCACCTGGTGGGATGAGCACTGGGTGTTGGATGGAAACCAATTTGACAATAAATTATATTTAAAAAAAAAAAAGAAAAGAAAATACTTTGTCAAAGCAGCTAACAAGATTTCAGTCTTCAGGCATAACACATATTAGTTCCCATTCCCTCAACACATCACATTTCTTGTCTTGTTAAAATAATTCTGAGCCCCATATAAACAATTCTTCTACAGCTCCATTCTAGACATAGACATCCTCCTTCCAGAGGATAAAGTCTTGCTGCAGAAGTACTGCTTTCCAGCAACTGGGATCAGTACCTCTTTCCCTCTAAGTGTAGATCATACCCATGTGCTTTAAAAAAAAATCTCTAGGAGGCTGGAAAAAGGACAAAATCTTTAGCCCTGCTTATGTAAAGAATAAACAAACTCTGTATTATAAAAATCTTGGCTGGTTAACTTGAAGGTAACTTCCTCTTTAAAAATCTCTCTTAAATTTACAAAAAAAAAAAAAAAAAAAAAAAAAAAAAAAAAGCTTCACTGGGTAAGGGAAGACCTTCTCCTCAAAGGTCCAAACTTCTCCAACATGGCTCTGTACAGAACACCCTTGGAACATGTACTCCTTCTGAACCTGGCCCCCACCTCCTCGCCCCTGATTCCAAGACTGTTCTCTCACCATAGGACCTTAGCACCTGCTGTCCCCTTTGAATAATACCTCATTGTTTTCACCTTCTTCTAAAAGTCTTCCCTAATGCCCAGGCTGGTTCCAGGTAGTTTCACTACCTGGAGCATCTTTGTGGCACGCATTTCCACCATAAGCATTTTTGTTGTAGAACTAATTACCTGTAAGGCAATTTTGCCATAAAAGACAAAAAAAATAACTGGTTGACAGTTTACTGGTTTCAACTGGTTGACAGTTTGGTTTCATTTCTCCATTGATGCAGTACTCCCATTTTTATATTATTAAATCTTAGCCCTCATAATAGTCTATACAGTGGGACAGAGTTTTGAACCCACATTTTCCAAAGAACTTTGGAGCATCTATCAAGGGATATGTGACGATATGCCGAGAAGAGTGTAGAAAGCTTTCACAATACAATATAAAGCTGAGTTACAAACATGCATTCTAGTATTTGGAAACTGATACCTCTTTTATTTTATTTTTTTAACATTTATTTATTCTTGAGAGACAGAGCAAGAGTTGGGGAGGGGCAGAGAGAGAGGGACACACAGAATCCGAAGCAGGCTCCAGGATCTGAGCTGTTAGCACAGAGCCCGATGCGGGGCTGGAACCCACGAACCATAATATCATGACCTTAGCTGAAGTAGGAGACTTAACCAACGGAGCCACCCAGGCACCCCACTGATACCTCTTTTAATGAAGGAAGAAATTTTAGCAAAAAAAGAAAAATTGAGATGCTGAACAAGGAGACAAAGTAAAAAAAAAAAATGTATATGAATGAAAGACATTGAAGACAAGTGCTTAGGAAGAATCCACAAAATAAAATCAGTTATTTGCACAGCACTGCCATGAATCTACACACATTTTAAGTGTCAAATATTTTGTATTTCACAGTCTTTTTAATTGTTATTCATTTTTCATGTTTCATTATGTCCTTTTTAATGAATGTTCCCCTTTTATTTTTTGTGATTTTTATCTTCTGCAACAAAACTGCCTTATAGCCAACCTGTTATGCAGCAAAATGCAGCAAAAATATCAGACATGGCCTGGACTCGGTGTACTCTAGAGCATATTAGAGCTCTTCTGTCTCTACCTGTCATAAGTGTATGTTGTGTGCTGTAATGGCTGGTTGTCTTTCCTTAATTTCTTTCTAAACAGACCTCATTAAGGTTGGGGATTTTCCGGGAATTAATACAGTATGTGACACTCTGTAATCACAAAAGATATTTGTTGGAGTAATGAATGAGCAAATTTTTCAAACCTTGTTTTTGCAGTTTGAGCCAGATAATATAAACCTGCTTATAACTAGTTGAATATAGTTCTATTTAGGCCTTGAGGAGCTACAAAATAACGAAGTCACATAGTAACCTTGCTGTACTTCAATGAAGAAACAAATGGTAGCTCAGAAAGTCACTTTTAATCAAAATAATCAGACTCTGATTTGATATAGCACGTGATTGTCTAAGTTCAATACAGTATAGGAAGAGCAGTAAGGAACATCTTAGCATAGAATATTCTTTCTGTTGTGCAATAATATTTATTCTGAAGGGAAGAAGGACTTAATTCATTTATAAACAGAAGATATTTACAAATATTTCCATAATATATCTTCATTAATCACAGACTCTTCTTTCCAAAATATGAAAAGAATTTATTCATCTGTACTAAAGCAATATACATAATATATTCATCATTTTTTCTTAAAAAGTGACTTACTCCTCAAAGAAAATGCATTTAATTAGGTATATAATTCATTTTAAACTGAAATCATATTTTAGAAAAAAGTCCATTTTAACCTAAAATAATAGTTTCAAAGCCATAAATATATTTAAATGATATTTTTTATTATTCTAAAGTGCTGACAGAAGTATTACCTTTGATAAAAGCAATATTCCTCATCATTTATTGTATATTTTGTGTTTGTAGTAGAAATAATCCAATTGTCCTAATTAGGACTGCTATAACAAATTACCATAGGCTAAGTGGCTTACAAACTTTAGAATTTATTTCTCACAGTTCTAGAGACCGGGAGTTCAAGACCAGGGTGCGGGGATGGTCAAGCTCTGGTGAGAGTGGTTTTCAGGTTGTAGATGCAGATTTGTCCTTCACACAGCTGAGCACAGCAAGTTCTCCCTTTACTCTTCATAAGGGCACTAGTCCATACACGAGGGCTCTGCCCTGAGACCTCATCTAATCCTAATCACCTCCCAAAAGTCACATCTCCTAATGCCATCATATTGCAGGGTGAGGTTTCAACACATGAATCTGGGGGTACACAACTCTTCTTTTAGTCCATAACAACAACTATTGAGCCAAGAAACATACTTGAAACAATGAGTAACAATTAAGGTGGTGGTGGTAGTGAAGACAACGGTGGCATGGGGTTTCCTGGAATGAGTAATTAAGAAGGAAGATGAAATCTGGGACTTCACAGAGGAACTGGGGCTTTATTGAGATCAGATGACATCCAGTAAAGTGGGAAGAGGAAGAAAGTCCCTACAGGCAGTGGAAGCACAGAAAGTCCAACGGAAGCAGTGCGGGAACACCAGGAGGACTAACGAGGTCAAGCAACCCACCTGAGGGCAAAAGTGTTGGGAGTAAAAAGAAGCTGGAAGCAAGCACCTGGGGCATTTGGGGTTCATCAGACAGGCATCTGCATTTTTTTTATTTTATTTTATTTTATTTTATTTTATTTTATTTTATTTTATTTTTTAAATTTTTTTTTCAACGTTTTTTATTTATTTTTGGGACAGAGAGAGACAGAGCATGAACGGGGGAGGGGCAGAGAGAGAGGGAGACACAGAATCGGAAACAGGCTCCAGGCTCCGAGCCATCAGCCCAGAGCCTGACGCGGTGCGGCTGAAGTCGGACGCTTAACCGACTGCGCCACCCAAGCGCCCCTCTGCATTTTTTTTAAAGAGGAAGACATACACATGTCTTCGGTGTTTTGGAAAATTTCTTTCCCTGTGGTTCATAAGCAGATTGTAGATGGTAAAGACCTGGGGAAGAAAGTTGTTTTTCACAAGCATATTAGAAATGAAAAAGGAGAGGGCAAATGATGGAAACATCGTAAAGGATGTTTCTTAATAACTTAAGTAAGACTTAATAACTAAGCTAGGAGGAGGAGTCCAGAATGCCCAAATACCTACATTTCTACAACAGGCCATTGACTGATGCTCTCATTTCCACCCTTTCCAGCTGATTCTTACTAATCAAAATCCCCTCCCAGGCTCCCCATTACCCTCATGCCAAAGCACGAATCCCTGGCATGACCCTGAGTGATCCGTTCCATGTTTATCTCTGCAGCCTCATCTCTCCCACCTCACTTCCCACCTCAGAGAACTCCAGCCACATCTAGGTTCCCATACATGCAGTTTCCCCTGCCTGGAATTTCTGGAACTCATTCTTCCTTCCTGACCTAGCACCATTATCCTTCTGTGTCTCTCTCACACATGAACACACACCCCACTTCATTTGGCTAACTCCCACTAATCCTTGCTTTCTTAGTTTGAATGTCACTTCCTTATATAAACCTCTCTCTTACCAAACTAGGTAAGGTTGCCTGGTTATTTGATTCCACAACGCTCTGAATTTCTGCAAACTACCCATAACATTCATAATCACTTGTGCAATATCTGCCTCTCCACTAGACTCTAAGTTCCATGGGGGCAGAGATTTTGTCTGATTGACACTTCTACGCTTATATTCACAATACCCAATCCAGTGTCTTGAAATACAATTTGCATACCAAAAATGTTTATTATATAAATCAACGAGACCCTAAAATATTGAGTATTGTTGATTTAAATGAAGTTCTGACCACAACACTTCACCCAAAATTTAGATCTTGAGAGAAAAAGCCACCATACAAAAAACAAATAAATTGGGGCACCTGGGTGGCTCAATCAGTTGAGCAGTTGAGCATTCGACTCTTGATCTTGACTCACGTCATGATCTCACAGTTCGTTGGACCGAGCCCTGAGTCTGGCTTGGCACAATTAAGTGCAGAGCCTGCTTGGGATTGTCTCTCTCCCTCTCTCTCTGCCTCTCCCCGACTCATATGCACACTCTTTCTTTCTCTCAAAATAAATAAACTTAAAAAAAAACACACATTACTTTAAAAATATGCAAACAAATAACTCCCAGCAATTCTATACTGGTTTCTACCAGTATATAATTATCTCCTTCCTTCAGCTTCATCTACCCAGTATTTGATTGCCTTTGATTTATAATATTCATGAGTATTTTCCACTTATTACCACCTAAAGCCAAAGAAAATTACAGTTGCAAATCTATCCTCTATGTTATCTCCCCTAATTACCTACATATCAGATTATTTTGAACTATAAGAGATATAAAGTTGTAAAAGTTAAGTATTCTGCATTTTCAATATGCCAAAGGTTATGTATAAGACATATTTTCTTCTTCCTATCCTGAGAGGATTTTTCTCATCCGCTATAATTCAACTTGAGATGCTATTCAAAGAACCACAAGAATGATTCAGCATCTAAATGGCACCCTGAAGTGGCCTCCGTCCTAATGTGGCAACATGCCCAATTTTTTATTCCATTATCATGGAATTTCCTCTTTTTTATGAGGCATGTCCAGCTGGGGAAATTGGCAAAGGAAACAAAAAAATGCCCTTTCTCTTTGAATTCATTAAACCGGGCTCCAAACACACTAGGAGAATACTGATTGGAGTGTAAGCTGCTAGAAGACAGAGTGCTTTGTGCATGGTAGAAATTCAGTGAACTTCTTAACTTCAAAAATCTTATTAAATTGCCAACTTCAGAAAGCAATTCTCTGACTTAATGGAACACTCTCATATTCTGAACCCACCTAATTAATAAGAATTTGCAAGACTTTAACTCTCAAAAAAGAGAGAGATTATCAAAAAGCAATTCAAAGATTAAAAAGGAAAACTTGAAGATAGCAGTTGAGGAAACAGGATCTTTCCACCAAACTCTCTGAGGTTGAACTTGGAAAAGAGAATTATCATTACCATATTGGTACCACCATCATATAGTCGAGTTCTACTTCAGTTGTTTTACATGAATGGTTTGAGTTTTTCCTCCCTCAAGACCACCGTATCTGTACAAGCCAGGTGTGCTATAACCAATTCCTCTTCTTGAAGAAATGATAATAAACTAAAACTGTTAGGTTATAGCAGAGTCTAAGAGTAAAGATTATGTAATACTAACAAAACCTGTTCTATTAAAAGTACAGCCAAGTTCTCTTTACCTGAAGTAGTCAAGAAACAGACATCTGGCTAATGAAGGATCCAGTTAAATCTTACATAGTAACCAGAGACTACAAGTGCCGATTTAGAAAATAATATAATATGCTATAACAAAAATTATATTTAGTATATCCTAATCTATACTTGGTCCAAATCCTCTCAGGATGTTTCCAGGCCCTGTGACCAACATTCGGAATGTCATTAGTCATTACTGTTTGCAAACCAGAAGCCTAAGAAGAGAGGAGTCAAGCTGCACCCACTCCAAAAGACATCTGGAGTGTTTTGTTATTGTTTAATCAGTCCCTGATCTTGATGGCAACTTACTTACTTATTTGTCTCTTTCTCACTTTTCAGATGACAGTGTAATGCCAATTTTGACTCCAAATTAAGTAGTCATGAAGTCAGGAAATACAGATTTTAATCCTGAGTCTGCCATTCCCTTTGTGAGCTGGAGCAGGTCAAATAAGCACTTTGTAAAATAAAGGGACTGTTAAAATAATTGATCAAGGCCCTTTCTACAATAAGAATCTAGGAGGGTAAGAACAGTCATTCTTAGAAAGTTCTGTTGAGAGAACATCATTAATGTAACAATGAAAAAAAAAGTTTGCCTATTTACACCTAGAAACTATAAAAGTCAATGAATGAACACAACTACCACTCTATTGAGGGAAGAGACATGAACTCTAGCAATGGAGTATTTACCTCTCCTGAAACTTCTCTTAGGAGGAAATCTGGTTGTAATATCTGATATATGAGAGTTAGGCTTTAAGATGGGCAAAGTCAAGGCTAAAGAAGGGCTTCAGAAAGAGTTCAGGATAGACTAGCACTATCTGATAGAAGTGGGAAGGATTAGCTAAGCCCCAGTGCTAGCTCCCTGGCTGTCTGGACTCAGGACTGACCCATCTTTCTGCCTCCATTCTTTTTTTTTTTTTTTTTTGCTTCCAGTTCAGAACTTCTTAATTACCAACTGCATCCTGATATCTGACACTTAGATACCATTTACCAAGGCTGCAATATTCTCACCCAAGCTCTCTTAGCTCCTTGACCTTCTAACTTATATTTCTGCCACTCCAACCATTTTCCACTTTCTTTTCCCAGAAGGCTTGACAGTTTTTACCAACCACCCTCTGCCACTAGGCTCCAGAGACAGGAAAGAAGCTAGGTGTGGAACATATTTTGAGCCAGTGTTTTAAACACTCTAAGTTAATTCATTCTTTCAACAAGCAATTATTAAGAGCCTACTGTGTGCCAGGCACTACAAATGAACAAGGGAATAGTAGGTAGGAACAGGAGCTAAGGTGAAATGACACACAGTGATATTATAGGAATGTTAAAGACTACTTTAGGTTGATTGGTCAGGAAAAGTCTCACTGAGGAGGAGATATTTAAGCTAAGTCCTGAATGAGAGGAAGGAGGCAGCCATATAGAGAAATGGGAGTAAGGAGACAGACATTAATGGCAAAGGGAACTGCATGGCAAAGGCATTCTGACAGAAATGATCTTGGTGAATTGAGGAACAGAAAGAATGATGTGGCCAAAACACAGGGAGAGAGCTGAAGTGAAGACAAGATGAAACTGGAAAGTTATGTTGAGGCAAAGAAGGGAAGTCATTGTAGGCTGAAGTTAAGGAGGTTGGGTTTTACTCTGAGGGCAGTCATGTGACATGATATGATCTACTTTTTTTTTTTATTTCAAGTTTTATTTAAATTCTAAGTAGTTAACATATATGGTAAAATTGATTTCAGATGTAGAATTTAGTGATTTTGATATGGTCTACATTTTAAAAGATTTTGATATGGTCTACATTTAAAAGATGGTTCCACAACAGTAGAATCCAGGAGGTCCATTACAAGCCCATGGCAATGATCCAGGTAAAATGTATTGGTAGTCTAGTCTAGGACAGTAACCATGGAGATAGAAAAAAAGTGCATATCATTTGGAGGTAGAGGTTGCAAGACTAGACGATTGATTAGATATGGACAATAAGGGAAAGAGGAACCAAAGATGACCATAGGTTTTGGCAACCGAGTACACAGTCATGCCACTTACTAGGATGGGTAAATCTGTGATAAGTAGTGGTATTCTGGTAAATGTTTAACAATCAGCTCTCAGGAGGAAAAATCCCTGATTTGTATTCAATTTCAGAATGTAAATACACCCACCATTGCCTAAGTCACTCTACAGGTATGACATAAGTAAGAGATGGTCCCAACTCTAGGCTTTCAGTACCTGGGAGATGGTGGTGTTAGCATATCATTGTTGTTAACAAGTTTTGAAGAGGTAAATAAAATCAAGAATTCTGCTGTAGTCTGGACTAAAGCTAAAAACCCTATTAAATACCCAGGAGTCAAGAAATTGGTTGTACTTCTATATGAGAATTAAGTTGCGTAGGGGCACTTGTATCCCAATGTTTATAGCAGCACTCTCAACAATAGCCAAATTATGGGAAGAGCCTAAATGTCCATCAACTGATGAATGGATAAAGAAATTGTGGTTTATATACACAATGGAGTACTACGTGGCAGTGAGAAAGAATGAAATATGGCCCTTTGTAGCAACGTGGATGGAACTGGAGAGTGTTATGCTAAGTAAAATAAGCCATACAGAGAGAGGCAGATACCATATGTTTTCACTCTTATGTGGATCCTGAGAAACTTAACAGAAACCCATGGGGGACGGGAAGGAAAAAAAAAGAGGTTAGAGTGGGAGAGAGCCAAAGCATAAGAGACTCTTAAAAACTAAGAACAAGCTGAGGGTTGATGGGGGGTGGGAGGGAAGGGAGGGAGGGTGATGGGTATTGAGGAGGGCCCCTTTTGGGATGAGCACTGGGTGTTGTATGGAAACCAATTTGACAATAAATTTCATATATTAAAAAAAGAGAATTAAGTTGCATTTTTTGCAATCAAGGTGCCTAGACTGCAGTATCTTAATTCTCTATAAAAATTTCTTCAATGATTTTTCTTTCTTCTCTCTCCTCTTTTTCTTCTGTATATGTGTTCATTTCTGTGTGTGTACCTCTCCATGTATGTGCACAAGTGCACATGTGTATAATAGTTTTCTACTGTTGCTATTACTAATTACCAAAAATGTAGTGGCTTAGTAAAAATTTATTACCTTTCAGTTGGATAGGTCAGAAGACTGGCAGGGCTCTTATCAAGGTGTTACAGCAGGGCTACATTCCTTTATGGAAGCTCTAAGGGAGAATCCATTCCCTTGCCTTTTCTAGTTTCAGAGACATCCTACATCCCTTGGCTCATGGTCCTCTTCCTCCATCTTCAAAGCCACAATAGTGGATTGAGACTTTCTGATACTGCACTACTCCCACCTCCTCTTCTACTGCTCTCTTCCACTTTTAAGTACCCTTGTGATTACACTAAGCCAACCCAGACAGTCCAAGATAATCTCCCTATTCTAAAGTCAGATATTAGCAACCTTATTTCCATCTGCAACTTAATTCCTCTAATCTAACATATTCACAAATTCTAGGAAATAGGATGTGGACATCTTTGGGTAGCCATTAGTCTACCTACTACAATATGTATGTATGTATATATGTATGTATGTATGTACGTATACACACACAAGAACTACTATGTATGTTCGTGTTTGCATATCTGTACATATATGTCTACATACATATATAAAAACAAATGTGTATCCATATCTGCATATATTTCTATAACATACAAACTTACACATTTCTTCTACTAGAATTTTTGTCCGGGAAGGATTCTCTTCTACAGAAACAACTTGTATACTTCTTTTCTCAGTTCAGAAAGGCTGTAAAATCCATCATATTGCCCCTACCTTGTTTTCCAAGAAGCTCAAAGTTAAATTTAAATCTCAGATGCAATAATTTACTCACCCTAGATAATCACTATATCTATTTATCATCATTTACTTAACTTCAGATCTGAATTTGAAAGTCTTTTTTATAATTGCACTGTATTATATTCATTCCATATTGGAAACCACCTCACATGCATTTTTTGGAAATAGAGTAAGTTAAAAATTATAAACAATAACAGGAATAACGGAAACCCCAGGAAAGCGAAATGATAGCATTATGCATTCCTTAGTTCCATGTAGACCACAACATTAAAAAACAAATCATGGAAAGCTAAAACCATACAGTAATAAGACTCCAAGTCCCTGAAAAGGGAAAGAACGTTCAAACTAGCTTTCCATTTTCCATCAAACTCTGAAGCATTCCAAGAAAATCAAAATGTGATAATCCCAGTCAGATAGAGTATCCAAAAGAAAAAAGAAAGGAAACTTTCCAGGAAGAAATGGAGCCTGAGTGGCTGGATGCTCTCACTACATGGAAAGCTGTGAACTGCCCCAAGTCTTGCCACTCCCTAGACAGTCATCCATTCCTCATACTCCACCTGAGAGGCCCACAGGCATTTTAAAGGATTTTCGACGAGCCATTGAGCATGAAATACTTCACACACATGAAAAGCCCCAGGCCTCCTGAAGTAGGTCTTCCTTTTCCTCCCCTGCATGTGGGTGATCCTGTTCCTCTGTGGGGACCCAGGGATCTGGCATGCATCAAGGAAAGGCATATAGCCAGAAGGGTCAGGAAGGAGGCCACAAATGTGTATGGAGAGAAGAAGCTCTGACTGCCACACTGCCCACCCAAGAGACCAGCTCACCTCCTTGCAAATGCCTCCTTTCAAACACAGGAGACAGAAGTGAATTCAAAATCTGGCACCAAAATCTACCAGCATGTGGGCAAGTCACTTAAGTTTCAGAAGCTGGTATCCTTGTCTCTAAATGTCCACCTCCCATATTCGCTGTGATGGTGAAATGTCACGGGGCGTGTAAAGTGCCTGGCATACTCTCTGACGTGGTTACTGCTCCATAAACGTTAGCTACAGTATCGATGAAAATAACAACAAAAATTAATAATGCCCATCTCCTATGCCAAAAACACAGTATATACTGGGGTAGTCCAACAGGATCTATTTGCATGCATTCTCAAAAACAAAGCTCTATAAAGAAATCTGGTTCACAGAAAACAAAACAGCAAACATTTAATCTGTAAACAGCCTGCAGCAAGAACGCCCATCATTTTTTGCATGGTGTACTCTGTACCTGTTATTGGACCAAGCAATTTTTATAAAGAACTTCACATAATCTTTAGAACTACTTAGAATTATTAGTTTTGAACCTGAAATTACTGATCTCAGTAAACTGAGGCCCAGAAGAGTTAAGTACTTACCTAAGACCACACAGCCAGTGAGGTGCATTTTGCTCCAGGACTGACTGTTTGAGGCTAGAGCTGATGGTATTGACTTTGTTGAGTTTATTACATCTCAAAGAGAAATGGAGAATCCTACCAAATTGCCAATCTTTTAAATGCTTGATTATATACTTGCCACAGGGTCTCTCCCCAGACTAGATCTCCCCTCACTGAATTCGTGTTCCTTACCTTGCATCTCAAATTATGAGCCAAGCGCCTGTTTGTTTTACAGCTTCTGCAAGATCTTCAGCAGAATGCTCTGGGACCCAGCTCCAAAGGGTCTTCCTCTGTAAATTCAGTTTTCTTGATTCTCTGAGGTCGGCTGTTGGCAGGCAGCCCAACGTCTGAATGATGAAGGCAGAGTCTTTTCAGTTCCTTTCTATGATGGCACCATTTTTCTCTGGCTCCTCCCTCCCTCCCAGAAAGCAACAACACTTTAACGTTGGCTAAGAACTTCAGATCAGCAATCAGGCAAACTTGGTTTCAAATCCTGGATCCAACATTTATTAAATGTGTGATTCTGAGGAAGTTATTATGTAACACCCACTTGTAGAATGTAGGTAATAACTATATTTATCATATTGATTTCTTGGAAATATTAGACAATTAAATAAAGATTAATGTATAGGCTTTAGCATAATACCTGCACAAAGTTAGCATTCAATGTAAGATATTATTATAACTCATCACAATTTTAATGTTCGATGTCTACTTTCCTCACAGACTATAAGTGCCATACTTATTGTTGTGTCCCTAACCCCATCACAGTGAACACTTGTAGACTGAATGAAAGAATGCTGTGAATGAACCCTTTATCAGGCAGATCACAAGCTACACTCATACTCCCTCAACACTCCCCCAAGTGGTGAGCTAATGAATTCCCCTACTTGGGGATTCCTAACCTTTGCCTCAAATGGGATACTTGAGGGAGCTACAGAGAGATGTAGAAATATTTTTTAGGAAGCTTTCTACATAAAGTGCTGTATGAAACCTCTGCACTACGCTCTTTCAAAAACACTTAAAGATCAACGCTATTTATCTTGGCTTCTAGAGTCAGACTGCTGTTTCTTTGACAGTTATAGGACACAGACCCTGGGCCACATGGGACCCTGGTATATTCTGATTATGTAAGTATTTCCAAAGCTTTCCTTCCAAGGAGGCTTCCTTTCCAAGGGGGTTTTAGTATCTGCTTCCCTAGCCTCTGCTGTGTTGTGGCCACTGAGTAACCACTCTAGTGAGAGAAAATAAACCAGAAGAACAGAAAGAAGTGAAAAGAAGAGGAACAGCCAGTGTGGACTGAGTTTGGAAAGTGAATACTAGGAAGTTTTGAGAAAGGATTACAGGGGGCTGAAGTAGCTGCCAAACAGTAATGTTTGAGGTACTGTCAGATGGATGGAGAAAGTATTTTAAGATAGTTTTCTATGTGACAAATAAGATTCACCTTTAAAATCTCTTCACTTGACTTTAGTACACATTTAAATAGCTTTTCAAAAAATTTTGAGATATCTAAGTTGTGTTTCTTTTGAATATGAAATAAGAGTATCCAAAGGGGTCCTGCTTTCCTTAGCTTTCATACACACCTGGTCAATGAACATCTATTACTATAAACTGGACTTTGTGGATAGGATAATTTCTCTTTTTTCAACACCTTTAACCATACACATCTTCACACGGAGTCCTGTTTATTGGCTTTCTCCTTCAAAGCTGCCCTTTGTATCCATATTTATTTATTGCAGCTGTATTACAAGGGCTACTTGAAGAAGCCAGTAGATTATATCAAACAGCACAATTCCCCAAGGATCAATTCCTTTTTAAGGTCAAATTTCTAATAAAATTTCTTTCCATGCCTCCTTTTGCTGTGTTCTTGAATGAGTAGGCCATTGTTGGCCCACCCAATGTCCACAGAACAGTAAGGGGTGTGAAGTTTGTAAGACTGAATGCTTCTCTACTCTACCATCTACTACCAGTGCAAACTTAGTAAAATCACAGAAACTCTCTGTGCCTCTTAGTCTTTACTGTTGTTGTTTTTTTTAATTTTGAAAAATCTGTATTGGATTTTAAATAATACATGCTTACGGTAAAAATCTCTAACAATGTGAAATTATATATAAAGTGAAACTCTATTCTCTTTCCATTTCTCACGCGCCCACTCTGATAGAAGCTACTCTATACAGTTATCTTTCTACAAATTTTCTACGCAAATGTGTGTGAAACAGTATTTAATTGTTATAAATAAAAATGTATATTATATAGCATGCAATTTTCTTAAAAACTAGAATATATATCATATTCTACAACTTATTTTTCTGTTTTCAAATATACATTAATAGAAATAGAGTTTTTGTGAGTCTGAAGTGAAATAATATATGTGAAAACACTTTGATAATTACAAGATACTGTGTAAAGATATGATATTATTGTTACAACAAAGAGCTCTTTGCTCTTTCTTCCTGAATTGTACTTAAGGTGACCAGCTTTTCTTTTTCCTCCTGTTTTCTTAAAAATAAACTTTTTCCTAAATTCAAAAAAACACTATCTTTAAAATACATATATTTTATTATCTCTAAAATAATCGCATATATTACAATCAATATGTGTCCTCACTTAACTTGGTAGTATTTTTTCCTACCTAAAGTGCCTCAGAATGATGGCATCCTAAATTTGATGAAATAGGCTATGTGTACATTTCTTCTTCCCTTATTCAATTTGACTACAAAATTGGCACCTTAGCTATACCACTTCATTTCCCTATTCCTCAGCATCTTTGTCCGTTAAATATTTAGAAGTGTTATTATGAACAAAGTAAATAGCACAGAGCATGGCTTATAATAGGTATTTATTAATTATAAATTTCATTCCTTCCTTTGCCCCTCTAAATTAAGTGCAAAATCCTCAGGCTGATATATAAAACTAATCAAATCACTGTTAAGTCACATACTTCATTCACCCTTCAATCAATATGTACCTCCTGTTCCCCAAATCTACTCTATACTTCTTCCCAGTCCCATCCCCCCAAATAGTTGTCTATCAAAATCTCATTCACTTCAATGCCAACACACGCAGAATGTTTTCTGTTACTGTTGGTGAAGATGTGACCTCTTCCACCTTTGAGTCTCTACAGCACCTTATTTGTGCTAAGTCATGCTTTCTTTTATTTTTGTCTTATCCTCACCACCTACCTCCTAGAAATTCCTTTAGAACATATGAGTTTTTAACCTGTATATTCCATACACCCTATATCACATAAATTAAGTGTTCAGTAAATAACCTCTATATGGAAACGAAACTTCAATATTAATGTCTATGGTTATGAAGGATTGCTCCCAGGAAAAGCAAAATTTTCAGTATTTCAAACCTCACATAATTTCAAGTGTAATTTTTATTGGTCTGGAATTATATTTAAAGATAGCTTGTAGGTAAATATTCTCTTAACTTGTTCAAACCCTTTTTTAGGAAAAGGATTTTTAAACACAGTTTTTATTTTATTTATTTCAAAGAAAAATACATGAGATTATCCACATGTAAAATGAGATAAGTCAATTCATGAATTATAGTCAGTGCTTTGCCACTTCTCTGAAGACAAGTTACTTGAATATTTCTGAATGTGAATATCCATCTAATCTCATACACCCTAGAATGATAACCACAAATCTTGCCCTGTTTAAACAAAAGCTATGACTGTAATACCTAGAATTACATACATTCTCTAGCTATTAAAAATAGAAATGCAGCCCATCAGCCTCCCTTATTCAATACTAGTGGGTTTTTACAGGAAGAGTTTTTTTTTATAAATAATGACACATACTTATCTTGCTAAAGTTGTACAGAGAAACAGAGACCTCCAGTGGCTGAATGACTTTATATAGAGAAATGCAAAATGTGAACAGCATAAAGCAGATGGAAAAGGCATAATGGATTATTCACCCAAGGGTTCTTCAGTCTAGCCTTTCTTTCCTGCCATGTATTTTAGTACTTCATCAATTCCCGTCCAAATGTCTAGGGAGAACTGTATTCTCAACATCACACTAGGAAATCATTTTCCCATCCAACAGAACTTGCTACTAGAAAGTTTACCTCATACTTATTTTAAATTATTTTTACTAAGTTATATTATATAAATTAATTTAAATCATTTTACCATCTAATTATTTTCTATGGCATTTCCTAGTTAGTTTCTCTGCTTATAAGCACTGATACTTAAATATATAAAAAATTCTCAATTGATCATTGTCATATAAACTACAAAAACTATATATATGTAAGAAGAAAAATACAGTCATGGACAAGTATGACAGCTTTTTAATAATGGAATTAATGCAGGAAAACAAGATTCTACCATAAAATATATTTCCTAAAACTAAATTTCATTATTTATATTTATTACATAATTCCATTAATCTTAAAAGAATTTCCAAAGAGTGATTAATAAGATACATGCTTTAATAAAGTCAAAACCACAAAAATTGCTTGAATATAAATAAAGAAGGATATTTTTGAAGGGTTTGGAATCTTTAGAGTTAATAAGTTCTCAATAGTATGTTAATCGTTTGTCCCAGGAGATAAAAAAAAAAATCCATTGATTATCTTTTGTTCTATTTATAATATTAGCAGACCACATAGCTCCACTGATTCAGTGAACAAGGACTTGGCTAGGTGTTGAAGACATAAGGATGAATTCATTAATTTTTTAAATGATCAGAATCAGTTTTCATCAAACACTAAAGTAGAAATTGAGATTCATCACTCACTCAACAAAAGGGAACAATGTATGTCAAATGCCTATTAAGATAGCCCAGTTCTAGCTGAGAGGTTAAAATAAAGTTGAAGAGAATAATAAAGAATGCCTTCCAAAACAATTTCTTCAAAAATATTCACACAAGTTTCTTTCCCCAAATCCCCATGCATGAAGGTCTTCTCTCTAAACACAGCTTTGAGACCAAATGCACAGAACACAAAATAAAAAGAAGTTTGGTTAATGTAAGACATTATCTTAAACACACAGAATTATATATTTGAGAATATACATAAGATCAAGACATCTGAGGACAAAGCTACTCAAGGCAGAGGCCATGTCCTTGCATTTATAGTGCCAGGCAAATGGCAGTCACTCAATAAATGTTCTGTCAGTGAACACCAGGAATAAAGTTACATCACCCATCTCCATCTTTCCCAAACATGTCAAATGGATGAGCCTGTTATCCTTTCCTCAAAGCAACAAAGAAATATAATTTTTATCAATGAAATATCACATTCTATAAATCTGAATTGTAGTTGATGTCAACTACATTGGCTACTCAGTACAGGTGAACACTGTCAAAGCATTAGAAAACCAATTCTTGATCAGTGATGAAAACGAAGAAAGAGATGCCATGTTTTTAAATCCCTCTACTTGATGATGACCAAAACAAGACTGCTCTCCAGTCTTCCCAGATTTCCTTCTTGCTTTTGTCCTCTAGTGGAAATACTAAGAGCACTAAAGTAAGAAAAGGCAAAACCACATGGGGGGGGGGCGGGTAATAAGAAGCCAAAATAACTCTTATTCTGCATAATCTATTTCTAGACAAATGTGAATTTTCACCCAAATAACCAACCAATTCAACAGGCAGAATGGTCAAGTTCACTGTTGCAACAATAGGAAAGCAGATTTTTCTAATGGAAAATCATCATAAGATTCAAATAACTCTCTAGTCATTTAGTGAGTTATGACCAGTGATTCAATCAAAATGTGGTTTTCCTAAAATATCTTATTGCTCTTGGGGCATCTGGGTGGCTCAGTCAGTTGAGCGTCCATCTCTTGATTTCCGCTCATGTCATGATCCCCAGGGTCGTGGGATTAAGCCCCACGTCCCGCTGAGCATGGAACATACTTAAGATTCTCTCTCTCTCTCCCCTCTGCCCCTCTCCCCTGCTCACACTCTCTAAAATAAAAAATAAATAAAAATAAAAATATCTTACTGCTCTTATTATGCCTCCTACTTCACTCTAAAGTTCTTTACAGCCATACAGATTTGCTGTTTTCCTGGATATTTGGAACTTAGTAAGGATGTTTCTGTCCTGTTATGTGACCTTAAAGTGACATATTTCTGGACTTGGTAAATGGTGAATGGGAACTTGATGTCCCATTTCTGAAGGACCAAGGTAGTAAATTGCTTTTCTTTTTCTTTTAATATCCTATATTTCATATTATATCCAATCTCTCTTGGCTATTTCTAGATCTTGATATTATAAAAATACAATGTGTCTAAAACTTCTCAATCATGACCTAAACATTTGGCTCATATGATATGGATGAAAAAAAATTGGGAGGCCAAAAAAGAAGATACATTTATAAGAAACTATTATCAAGGAAGCATTATCATTATCAAGGAATAAATTTTACCTTCTATTCCAAAGCACCTTGATAAAAATGCCCTAGCTACCAATGTCACAAATACAAATTTTTTTCATTTGTGTGTGAAAGTACATGAAAGTAGGTAAGTAATATACACTAGTGGTTAAGAGTAAGGACCAGGAGATAGAGAGGTTTGTTCATTTACCAGTTGTGACTTTAGAGAAATTATTTAATCTCTCCATGCTCATCTGTCAAATGGCAGAATGAAACTACATACTTCATTAAAAAGATTAAATATGATGCATATAAAGAACTTATTATGGTAAAGAACTTATTAGCATATAGTTATTAGTAAAGAACTTTATGCTTTACACACTACCTTTTTTAAAATTTTTTTAACTTTATGTTTTATTTTTTTTTTTAATTTACATCCAAATTAGCATGATTTGAATCAGTGAAGCAATGATTTCAGGAGTAGATTCATTTTTTGATAGAGACAGACAGAGAGTGAGTGGGGGAGGGGCAGAGAGAGAGGGAGACAGAATCTGAAGCAGGCTCCAGGCTCTGAACTGACAGCACAGAGCCCGACACAGGGCTTGAACTCATGGACCGTGAGATCACGACCTGAGCTGAAGTTGGACGCTTAACTAACTGAGCCACCCAGATGCCCCAACACACTACCTTTTAAATTGTGCCTTTTTGGGCAAATTTTAAAGCAAGCTGCCTAGGTTAGGGAATGCATAATATACACTAAGAATGATCCAAACACCCCCGCAACACACAATAATCATTCAGATAAAAAAATCCAGAGGATTTGAAATCCAAATGGAAAAACATCATAATTCCATAGTCTTTTCCCCATTTTCCCATTGTCATCTGTTGATCACCTTTTTCTTGGCTACTTTTCCCTTGGCCTCCAATGAGAAACAGTTTTCTGGGTCTCCTCCCACAACTCTGCTGAAAGAGAGAAAGAAGATTTCTCTCTTCTTTCTTTCTTCAGCTCCTGCAATGTAGGTTCTTATGATCCAAATTTCATTCCATTTTCACCTCTTTCTAGAACTGTCTCTGTCTTGGACAATTCATTCAATCCCCTGTCTTCAGCTAACACTTCTATGAAGGTGGTCTCCAAATCTGAAATGCAAGTCATGCTCTCTCTTCTAAATTTCAGTTCTGTTTGTCCAGATGCTTCCTAAAACTCTCCACATGTCCCATCTGCACTTCCCACTCAGTATATCTGCCTCCTTCTCCATCCAACCAGCTCCTCCCCTTGACTTCTCCATCTCTACTATGTGTGCCATCTTCCCAGGCACCAAGATTTACAATTTTGGCATCATCTCTCATTCTTTCTTTTCTTATCATCCATACTCAAGTCTTAGATGAATTCTACAAATTCTACTTCTGTGATATCTTTGTAAATAAGTCTCTCATCTTTGTTAGTATTTCCTCTGTCTTAATTTACTCCTTATTACCTATCATCCATGATATTGGTAAGGCCTCATATGGACATCCTGCCCTCAAAATCTTCCCAATCCTAATCCATTTTACAGTATATTCTTCCTAGTCACCATTCTCATTGAGCTACTTACCTAGCTTATTACCTAGACCAATCTCTTTTCCTTAGCATTCTTAGACTTCTCTGATATGGCCCATAGCATATTTCTCCAACATTATTTCCCACATGCTAGTCTCTTTTATGTTTTTTTTTAATTTTTAAAACAAAGTTTATTGATGTGTAATTTACATATAGTAAAATTCACTCTTCTGTGCCATTCTATGAGTTTTGACAAAATAGAGCATATAGTTATAGTAATGGAACCTCTATCACAATTAAGATAGAGAACAATTCCATTACTTTAAGTAATTCCCTACTGTCTTTACAGTCAATTCTCTTCACCCGTTTCCAGCCTTTGACAGCTACTGATCTCATTTTTTCCCTATAGTTTAAAATTTCTCAGATCATCTACATGGAATCATACAATGAATATACAGCTATTTCACTTGTAATGCAGTTTATCCATGTTGCTTCATTTATTTTTTTTTTAATTTAAATCCAAGTTAGTTAACATATAGTGTAAAATGATTTCAGGAATAGGATTTAGTGGTTCATTGCTTACATATAACACCCAGTGCTCATCCCAACAAGTGTTGTCCTTATTGCTCATCACCCATTTAGCTCATCCCCCCACCCAACACCCCACCAGCAACCCTCAGTTTGTTCTCTGTATCTAAGAGTCTTTTAAGGTTTGACTCCCTCTCTGTTTTTATCTTACTTTTGCTTCCCTTCCCCTATGTTCATGTGTTTTGTTTCTTAAATTCCATATATGAGTGAAATCATGTATTTGTCTTTCTCTGACTTAATTCGCTTAACATAATACACTCTAGTTCAATCCATGTTGTTGCAAATGGTTAAGATTTCATTCTTTTTGAACACTGAGTAATATCCCACTGCATATATATATATATATATATATACCACATCTTCTTTACCCATTCATCAGTTGATAGTCATCTGGGCTCTTTCCATAATTTGGCTATTGTTGATAACACTGCTATAAACACTGGAGTGCATGTGTCCCTTCGAGTCAGTATTTTTGTATCCTTTGGATAAATACCTAGTAATGCAATAGCTGAGTCGTATAGTATTTTTTCTATTTTTAATTTTTTTAGCAATCTCCAATATGTTTTCCAGAGTAGCTACACCAGTTGGCATTCCCACCAACAGCGCAGAAGTGTTCCCCTTTCTCCACATCATTGCCAACATTTGTTTCCTGAGTTAATTTCAGCTATTCTGACAAGTGTGAGGTATCTCATTGTGGTTTTGGTTTGTATTTCCCTGATGATGAGTGATGCTGAGCATCTTTTCACGTGTCTGTTAGCCATCCCCCATGCTATTCTTAATGACTCCTTTACTCCAGCCCAATTGAATTGCTTACTCATTGTGATACATACTTTGAGCATCCAACATTACAGTTTGTTCATGTTTTCTTTTGCCTTGAATCCTTTATCCTATCTCTAATGAGATCCTCACTTTCATCACACATACATGCAAGCAACTTTCATGTCCTCTGAATTGCCTAAACCATCCACAATATTTTTGCAATACTTATCATTTTATATTTTCTAATCTAGTTATTTTAATACACGTCTTATCTTCCATATGAACTACAAATCAGTAAGTACCAGGATCTATAAATAATGTAATTTTGTATCCAATATTATACAGGGTTTTACATATGCCATATTATCACCAACTTATTTTAATTGTCAAAATCATTTTGAAATGCCCTTCTTGACTTTAATTGTGTAAGAATAAATTTGATTGTTCAGGATCATATTCACTTTGGACAAGAGCATAGCATTATTGGAGTATATATGGTCTTTGCACCATCTACTGAAAATTCCTTAAAAATAAATAGACGTTGGCCCCAAGATGCAGTCAGCAAAGCCAGTAGACACAAGTATAACTCAGTGACAAGATAACATAAGAATCAAAAAAATCCCACAATCATCTTTGCAAAAATCTCTTTCTTTGCAACTCACAGCTCCAAATGCAGCTTTATTAATGGGTGGCAGATGGGGGAAAAAGCAACACATCCTTTCAAAACATGTTGACTTAAGGAGTACCTGGGTGGCTCAATCAGTTAGGCATCAGGCTTTGGCTCAGGTCATGATCTCACCGTTCAGGGGTTCAAGCCCCCCATCGTGCTCTGGAGCCTGGAGCCTGATTCAGATTCTGTGTCTCCCTCTCTCTGCCCCTCCCTGGCTCATGCTGTTTCTTTGTCTCTCAAAAATAAATAAACATTAAAATTAAAAAAGAAAAAGCGTTGATTTAAGTTTATGTGATGCTGTTAGATTTTACCATTCTTAAACTTATATGCTGTGTGTTAAGTCATTTGCATTTCTGTTTAACCTCCTGTTTAAGGAGGTTTTGTTCCAACATCACATCAAAATCTAGAGGGATCACAAAACAGAGGATAAAGAACACTACTTTCTTTGCCTGTCTGGTTGCACTTGTAAAATCAGAGTCTGAGGTCTATTTAAGAACTCCCAAATGAGGAAGTTAAAAGGCAGTCCTTCCTAGGTGCCTCCCATGCATGCAGAGCTGAACTCCCAGTTCCCGTGCTCTGATAAATTACCTTACAAATTAGTGCAATCATCTCATCGTCATATTTGCAGGTTTTATTCCTTCTTTGGAACTTTCAGAGATTAAAAATAAATTTTAGTGTCTTCCAGCATAGTTTCCAAATTTACTGCTCTTGTTTCCTTCACATCTGACTCTAAACCAAGCCAAAGGCAGAGTACTCCCTCCCTGGTGATGTCCCTGATCATCCATCAAGCCTTGCTGATGCAATCCAGTGCCATAAGCTGTCTTCAGGGAGAAGGGGTGGCCAACAGACAGGAGTCCAGGAGTGAATGGAAGAACTGCGTCTGGTGTAAGGAACGTGCAAGGGCATGTTTGCCAGATCGCCTGAATGGTTTGAGTCTGCTCCTCAAGAAAAAGAATTCAAGTTCTGTTTTCACCCTTCCTTTCAACATGTGTTTTGAGGTTTTGGGGTTTTTTTGGTTTTGTTTGTTTTGGGGTGGTCTTTTTGCACCTAAGTTTAATTTACATGTGCTTTTTAAGATCATGATTAAAAGTCCCCTCAAAAGATGTGGTCTACAGTAGGGAGAGTCTAATTTAGTTAACCTCTTTTCTCCCAATCCACACACACTATTTGCCCTCAACATAAAACTAAGCCACAGTCAAAACAAGCTTCTGTTTGATTTATATCAATAATTGTTCAATTTTCTATTTTACCTCTCCCAGTAAAAACTCAGCTCTAAAGTGAATCTTCTTGTATTTCCAACACTCTAGCCTACCTATATACTGTTTATTAATTTTGCTTGCAAATTTCATATTTCAATAATGAAAATTAAATGCTATTTATAAAGAATATTTTATCACATAAGATTTTATTTGCACATTTAGTATGTGTTGATTTTATTATTGTTGTAGGATTTCTTATAATAGACTACTAGCTTTGTAACTGGGAGCCCTATGAAAGCATTCCCCTTCATAGAGGAAACAAAGCATCCAGATAATCTGTGCAGGCATTCAAAAGATCATGCAATGCATATAACCTCTACTAGTTTTGCTGGTCTTTGTCATACTGAACCTCACCCTTGGAAATAAGGAATAGGGAGGGGCCAATGATTTTCTGGAATAGCAAGGACTGGAGACCCCTTCCCTTCCCCCATCTTCCTTTCATAAAAGTCAAGGTAGATTTGCATGGCCTCAGGGGCAGTAATGAATAAGGCTCTTGGAATAGAGTTAAGATAAGGGTAGAAAGTGAAGGGGTAGTAAGCAAGGCCAAGGCCTAATCAGGGTGTCATCTGCACTTCCTGAGTCTCATGGTGGGGTGGCCATGAAAATGCACCTGGGGGACCTCCACCTACAGAAGTATAATCAGCAGAGGCCCCAGTGGCCCACTCTGAAATCCATCCCTGCATTTGTGCCAAGGCTATACCTCCTAATGGCTGTCCCCTGCTAATGACCTGTTTCTGGGAGACACAGGACTCGGTTTTGGCTGATTTTGGTTCAAGAACTCCCCTAAAGCTTTGCCAAACTTTCCTTATGACATACAGCATTAGAAGAGATTTGTGCCCAAACTTTTCTCCCTCTCTGTTTCACTTGGGATCAGACTAGCATCAAATTCTGATGACCCTCCCACTTCCCTCCTTTCATATAGGCATTTCTCCTTAATAAAATCTTTCATGTTTAGTTCCATTTTGATATCTACTTCTTGAGAGACCCAAACTAACATACAAGGTACAAACCCGAAGTTGTCTTGACTTACCCTTCTTAGAACCAGTGTCCTGAGAACTATTAGATTAAACCTTATAAAATTGCCAATATCCAACCATTTGTGACCTACAAAAATGACAATCTCATATAATCCAACCTAATTGTAGTGCAGAAAGTTGACAGAGCTAAAGCACTGGAAGCATAGCATTTCCTTGGGCTGGAAATAGGGCTCTGTACTCCCATTCTCAGAAGGGCTAGAGCTGGAAGAGTTATAGCCTAATCCCTGGGCTCAGGACAACTTTGCTACTTTCTGTTTCCCATGATTCTCTTAGGAGACAACGTAGCTGCTCTTAATCAGCCTAACCCACCAGGGAAAACTCCCTGTTTCCTTTAAGTCCAGCTCTCCATCTTGCTCACCTGTAAGATGAAGGGCATCAAAAATTGTCCTAATTCTGCTCTCTTGGGTCAGCTTTTACCCATGGAAATGATGGAACATTGTTAGACTCTTGATATGCATCTTCAAATATATATTTTACTTTTCTATCAGCAATACATGAACATTCCCATTGGAGACATTAAATAATACTGAAGAAAGATATGGAAGATCATAGGACATTCTTAGTTTAAACATCTTTTCTGATGTGAAGTGACAACTGCTTATCTCATTTACATCTGCATTCCCATATGACTATTTAACATTTTTCACCAAGTTTTTCAAATAATCTACATCTCTACTCTTTAGCACAACTTCAGATTTCTTATTCTCAAACTCTCAAAAGTCATTTCTGTAATCTTTCTGAAAACTCTCTTCAATTACTTAAATACACAGCTTTTTAAATGGGGCTTTTAACCATTCTGTATCACTCAACTCATTTGCCTCAGCCTAAGCCTAAGTGTACAGTGGACTTTACATTAACATATGAACAGGTATACAGCTCTGTAGGGGTGTGTGTGTGTGTGTGTGTGCGTGTGTGCGCACGCGCGTGTGTGTGCGCGCACGCGTTTATCATCAAGGAACATCAGCAAGCTAATCTTTAATCTCTCAAATCATAAGAATAATTAACTTAAATCACAACCTTAAGCTAACTCATGACTAAATTCATTTTCTTTCTCAAATTACAATTATTCTTATTGCTCCTCATATTTTCCAGTTTTCCCTAAGAGTTTCTTACGTCATTATTACTAATATGGTTTAAAAAAAAATCCCCAATATTAAGAATTAATAGACCATTTGATTCAAGTTGGTTTCTTAATATTTTCTCCATGATGATATATGTCTTGGTGTAGAAAATTTGATACAGTGGGGTTTTTTTAGATTAAGTAACCCAATTTATTTTCTCCAGACTGTGTATTGGAAGTTGGATGGAACACTATAAATTAGTGTGGGAAATAATTTTGCCAAATTTCATTCCCAATCAGTCTCCATCAAAATTTTATCTTGTTGGTATTTCAATATGTTTATGTGACTTTTAAGTTGTTAAATTTTTATTTATTTTAAAGTCTCGATGAGTATTCTGGATGCCAAATCACTTTTTTAAATTTTAATTATAGGAAATAAAATGAATTAAAAACACATGGAATTGATATTCTCTAAAATATATGTGTTTTTAAAGTTTGGAGAAAAAGGGTGAGAAGAGGTGCTTGGCAGAATGTTTGGATTTTAGTAAATCCAAAGTTTTCGAAAAATTGTTCCAGATGCTTGATAAACCCCTTAATTCCCCTAAGTTTCACCCAGGCCTGCTGTAAATGAAGATAATTATAAATAGCAATAGACTGAGATTAAGGTATCATGTAATAGATGCCCGAGGAATCAGAGTTAACTATGAACTGGATTAAACCACAGATAATAATGGACGTGCATATGTTGTAAACATTACAGAGAAGAGTATAGTTTTACATGATGCCTACAGGAAGGAAATAGGAAAATAAAAACAGAACTATTTCACACATAAAAATCTGACAGCATCCTGGCATTTTATCCTGGCATTTAGAAGCTCTCATTATCTTGCCCAATGGTTCTTAAAGTAGGATGATAAATCTTCCATTGAGGACATTTGGAAACGTGTGGGCATTTTTGTTTGTCACAATGACTGGGAAGCGCTACTGGGTTTTATTATCCAGGGGCCAAGGACAATTAATATCCTGCAATCCCCGTAAAATGAAGAACTGTTCATACAAGTAACCATTGTGTCCAACCAGGCTCACTCTCCATCTCAAACCTCTGAGTTCTAGCCTCACCAACTTTCCTATCATCTCCCTCATATCACAGCCACTTTGATTTAATTTTCTTCTACTGTTTCTTTACTTGTAATTGTTTACCTCTCCTCTTCAACGATGCACATTTACTATTTTCTTCACAAAGACTCTTGTCTGCCTCGGGTCCTTCCTCAAAGACCAACCTCCATGTTGAACTTTTATCTTCTCTTGAAGTCTTTTGATAGCCTCATTATTTCATATTTATTTCCCTGATTACATCTACCACAGGATAATTTGTGTACATAGAAGCTACTGTTAACCACAGCTGACCTTTTTTTTTTAATCAAGATGTTTTGGGTTATGTACAGTCAGACATAGTTGAACCTGACAGAATTTTGTCACGTGTACATATATGCACACATGTGTATGTACGTTGATTTAGATATGAACATAGATGCAGATATAGACAGAAGCATTAGATACAGTTTTCTAAGCAGAACACAAAACACTGTCTTCTCATTTAAGGATGACACTGTTTGAGTTCTTTGGCTAAAAGTCTGGGTGAGAATTTGACCTGTTGGTTCCATTCCTAGCTAATCATCTACTTCTGATTCTGGTAGTTTTACCTCTCACTAGTTGCACTATAGCACTAAGGAATCCTTAGAAGCTTAAAATGCAGCTGGGAAGAGTTAACTTGGCAAAATATAATCTAATACTTATGGGGGGAAATAATTCTTACAGACATTTGCTGGAAGATATAAACTATACATATGGACTGTGGTAATGCCTCAAGATGACTAAGGAGAGTTTTATCTTTCAAGCCAGTGAGAACTATATTCTGTGCTTCAGAATAGCCCTTTGATGGCTTCATGTAAGAAGAGTTAGGAGCCCAAATGAAAAATGAACAACTTATACTTTAATTTAGGATTGGTATCACTTTGTGGTGATGTTTAATACAAGCAACCTTTGTCTTATGAACATGTGACTTTTGAATGACCTTGTCACTGGAGGCTGCCTGCCCTTCTGAGCACCTGCAAAGTGTCCCCTGGCCACTGCAGTGGCTGTCACCAAAAAGAACACACCCAGTTCCTTGTAGCTTCAGCACACCTATAGTCCTATAGTGCACACAGGTTTAAAACCTCAAATGATTCAAGGTTTAATTCCAGAATGCAAAGGGGAGAGTGTATACTCGGTGGAAAAAGGAAGTTCTACCATTAACACTCTCTCTGTTGTCTGTGTGAAATAACTGACTATGGGAACTAGTAATAATCTTTTATTAATAAATACACCAAAAATAGTGCCATTGCTTTTTTATGACTATGAAAGCAATTCCTTCATTATTTTAAAATAAGAAATATATACAGCTAACAAAATAACTACAAAATCATCTCTAATTCTACCACTTAATATTCTGGTGAACATTTGTCCAGATTTTATATTTGTACACACACACACACACACGTTCCAAAATGGGATAATAAAGTAAACATATTGTCTTTAATATTGTTACTTAAGGGGTGCCTGTGTGGCTCAGTCAGTTAAGCATCTGACTCTTGATTGTGGCTCAGGTCATGACCTCAAGGTCATGATCTCATGGTCATGATCTCATGGTCATGATCTCATGGTCATGATCTCATGGTCATGAGTTGGAGCCCCCCATCGGGCTCTGCACTGGGCATGGAGCCAGTTTAAGATTCTCCCCCCTTTATCTGTGCCTCTTTTCTGCCCATGTTCTTTCTCTAAATTATATGTGTGTATGTGTGTGTGTAAGTGTATAGATAGATAGATAGATAGATAATATATTTATTTAGTAGTAGTTATTTAATATATTATAGACATGTTCCAGGCCAAACACAAATAAAAAAAGTAACTAAAATTTGTATGCAACCACAAAAGACCCCGAACAGCCAAAGTAATATTGAAGAAGACCAAAGTGGGAGGCATCACAATCCCAGACTTTAGCCTCTACTACAAAGCTGTCATCATCAAGACAGCATGGTATTGGCACAAACACAGACACATAGACCAATGGAATAGAATAGAGACTCCAGAATTGGACACACAAAAGTATGGCCAACTAATCTTTGACAAAGTAGGAAAGAATATCCAATGGAAAAAAGACAGTCTCTTTAGCAAATGGTGCTGGGAGAACTGGGCAGCAACATGCAGAATGAAACTAGACCACTTTCTACACCATTCACAAAAATAAACTCAAAATGGATGGAGAACCCGAATGTGAGACAGGAAACCATCAAAACCCTAGAGGAGAAAGCAGGAAAAAAACCTCTCTGACCTCAGCCTCAGCAATTTCTTACTTAACCCATCTCCAAAGGCAAGGGAATTAAAAGCAAAAATGAACTATTGGGACCTCATCAACATAAAAAGCTTCTGCATTGCAAAGGAAACAATCAACAAAACTAAAAGGCAACCGACAGAATGGGAAAAGAGATTTGCAAATGACATATCGGATAAAGGGCTAGTATCTAAAATCTATAAAGAACTCACCAAACTCCACGCCCAAAAAACAAATAATCCAGTGAACAAATGGGCAGAAGACATGAATAGACACTTCTCTAAAGAAGACATCCAGATGGCCAACAGGCACAAGATGTTCAACATCACTCCTCATCAGGGAAATACAAATCAAAACCACACTGAGGTATCACCTCACGCCAGTCACAGTGGCTAAAATGAACAAATGAGGAGACTATAGATGCTGGCGAGGATGTGGAGAAACGGGAACCCTTTTACACTGTTGGTGGGAATGTAAACTGGTGCAGCCGCTCTGGAAAACAGTGTGGAGGTTCCTCAGAAAATTAAAAATAGATCTACCCTATGACCCAGCAATAGCACTGCTTGGAATTTACCCAAGGGATACAGGAGTACTGATGCATAGGGGCACATGTCCCCCAGTGTTCATAGCAGCACTTTCAATGATAGCCAAATTATGGAAAGAGCCTAAATGTCCATCAACTGACAAATGGATAAAGAAGTTGTGGTTTCTATATGCAATGGAATACTAAGTGGCAATGAGAAAGAATGATATATGGCCCTTTGTAGCAACATGGATGGAACTGGAGAGTGTTATGCTAAGTGAAATAAGTCATACAGAGAAAGATACCATACGTTTTCACTTTTACTTGGATCCTGAGAAACTTAACAGAAGACCATGGGGGAGGGGAAGGGGAAAAAAAGTTACAGAGAGGGAAGGAGGCAAACCATAAGAGACTCTTAAATACTGAGAATAACTGAGGGTTGATGGGGGGTGGGAGGGAGGGGAAAGTGGGTGATGGGCATTGAGGAGGGCAACTGTTGGGATGAGCACTGGGTGTTGTATGGAAACCAATCTGACAATAAATTTCATATAAAAAAAAGACTTGTCAAATTACTATGCTGTACTCCTCACACTAATGTAACATTGTGTGTCAACTATACTTCAATAGAATAAAAAAGTTTAGAGTGATATCATGAAGATGATAAAAAAAACTCTTTAGTATTTCACTCTATTAAATGCATCATGTTTTATTGAACATTGCTTTATTGTCTAACATTTAAATTTTTCTCAGTATTTCACTGTTACATGCAACACTGTGATTAACATACTTATATACACATTTTGGACATTTTTTCTGATAATTTATTTCCAAGGAATAAATTGTAGGAGTGGAATTACTGAATCTTATTAGAGGAGAAAAATAATTTTTATTTATTCTGCCAAATTCTTCCCCTCTCCCAAAATACCATACCAATTTACTTTCCAACCAGAAACATCTTAAATTCTGGGTTTAAAACTATTAATTTACATTCTTTTGGAACATAACATACTCCCGATTTTGAAGCTGCCTGTGTGAACATTTTAGCTGCTTAAAATTGTGATTCTTAAACTGTGTTCTGATTTGTTCTCTTAAGGACCAAGGACCTGGAAGAAGAGGACTGGGGAAGGGGAGGAGGGAGTCGGGTTTTTTTTTCCCTTTTTTAAGGTCTGAATTAAAACAGAGCTTCGGCTTTTTTATATTCGTATACAATTGCTTCTGAGAAAGATTTAACAAAAGAGTTTGGAATCTTTGGTTAAAAATGCTTTTTCACACAGTGCCAAAGAGAAAAGGAGAATTATTATTCTACATTGCTGTCCAACAAATAGCTCTCAAAAGAGTAACACTTCACCATGATTTTAGGATAAAAGAAAAATTGCTCTAAATGTGTCTGACTATACATTTGAACTGTCTTTAATGGGCTGTCATTTGTACAGACCACTGGATGCATATAAATAAAGGCAACTATCTGCAATTTAACCAGTAATTAAATTTTATTAGTGAAAAAAAAGCACTGGGTTTATACACTAAGCAAATGAGACTATTTTAGCAGTTCTCATCAATGTAGTTTTGATAATATTAACAAGATAATGGAAAACATGAAACTGAATCATTTCATTGCAAAGACATAAAAGACTATTACGATGAAATATTTTAAAGTATGACTTCCATAGAGATGAACACAAGAACAAGACAACAAAGGAAGGATCCATCTGCTTTATCAGAATACAGGAACAGGAACAAGCAGATTGGGTGGTAAGGAGCCTGAGAGAATAGACAGCACAGGAAAATCAAACAGAACTAAACACCCAAGCCATAAGACATGAGGTCATTCCTGGAGGTCTAATGGAAAAGCAGGATCTCAGAGCATTAGATGCAGCACCAGGAACTGGAACATGGTCACACCACCACTCAATCTGCCACCTGCATGAGAGTCTAGCAGGGGACAGTCTCAGGAAGTCTGAAATGGGCACTCTGGGAAACATACGGACAGAGCTTGGAGAGAAGCACATTTTTAGGGACCATAAGGAACAACACTCTGCTTCCCGTTTAAGCTCTCCTTAATGTTTAGAGTCATGAAGAATTTGTTTGAAAAAGGAAAAGAAGAAAGTAGCCCCATTGTTGGAAAAGGCGGTATAAAAGAAACAGCTCTGTGGTCTCTAGACTGTGAAAATAGCCTTAGAAATATTTCACTTGTGTTCAGCAATGGAACATTCAACATAGCATAAAACATAATGTGATCATGTAACAGAACAGAACATAGAACTGAAATTCCTGTATTTGCCAAATCAAGACTCTAATTTAGTAAAACTATTCAAAAATCAACAGAGATGGAATCATCAGCCCCTATACAAAGTTGGCTCCAATGTCTGGCAACTCCTTACCCTCTCTAGATCTTAATTTTCTCACTATGAATCTAGAGAGTTGGATGTCTAAAAAAAACTTCCATCTCCATAATTATCTAATTCTACAATTCTTAGAATCAAATAAAGTAAAATTAGAAACTTTTTTTCCTCACAGAATTACTTTAAGCCCCATGAAAGGAAACGTGTTTCCCATATAGCTTCTGGAACTAGAATCAGTCCCAACTCCTTCCCCCACCCCTTAGACTCAGCCACCAGCAGCTGCCAAAGCTGCAGAAAGTGGCCTGGCTCCAAGGGGCTCTTTTCCTTCTAGCACAGAAGTAAGAATACTCAAGAGCATCTGGAAAGTCTGGTTAATGTTGCAGTCACTTCCCAGGGTCTCACGCTGCTTCCTCATGGTAGCTAATGATAGCAACAGAATAACGTCCGGGATATTTTCCCCATCACATCCTGGACTTCACCTGCTCTAATGGTGTGACTGGGAAACGTTTGTTTCAGGGCTTAAGTGGCAGGTGACAGGCGGTGATGCTGTTTACCACATACACATCTTTTAACAGCTAAAAATAATTAATAATAATAATAATAATAATCCCTAAACTCAATCCAGGAAGAAATGTTCAATGCTAACACTTCCTTTAAGAAAAGCAAACATTTGGTTAGCAATTGAATTATAAATGTGCCATCCACTCTGCATACATAAGCTTAGCAACTTGTAACATTTATTCAAACCAGTCTCTTGTAATCTTTCTGTAGACTACTGAAGAGATCCATTATCCTGAAAATTGAAAGTCATTGACTTAGAAATGATTCAATCGTCATGCCAGTCTGGGGAATCAAAAAGTAAGTCACTGGAGTGTTTGAGAAACACATTTTACTGGTTTGGAAAGCATTTAGATCACCACTGCCCCAAAAGTGATTTAAAGGGACTTCAGATCAATCCAGGAAAAGGAAGGGGGTGCCTGGGTTGGATCCAGAAAATGCTTCCTACTGACTTTCTCATTATTTCTGCAAATCTGGCTATTAGCACATAAAATCATTTCTCAGCAAGATTAGGAAGCAGGTGACATTTTAATACCACCCTTCTCCATCCTCCTTTCTCTGGGTTCCTTTTACTTTCTCTACCAGACTCTGCCCATAACATAGCTTATGTTCCTCCCTCACTTGTAAAATATACAAGAAAGGATTTTATCAGCTCATTCACAAAAGGGTAGAAATCACAAGTGAGGCATAGTTGTTTCTCTGTTCCTTGCTGTCAATAGAAACAATATCATAACCAAAGGATGAAGGACAAATGGTAGAAAGGTAGGCTTCAGCTAATCAAAAAAAGAAGAGAGCTGAAGCATACACTCTCAAGAATTTACAAATAATAACTATGTAAGTAATCATCTCCCTTTTTTTAAGTATAAAATGTTCTTGCTTATGGTGTTTTCTCCTACAACTCTGCTGGACAATCAGGGGACAGTGAGAGAAGTAACTTTAAAACCTAAAGTAATCACTTCACTACTAATGTTCCAAAAAATTTGACCACAGTATATCGTAAAGCAAAAATGTTTAAAGAAAAAAAGAAAAAGTTGGGTTCACCCACTATATCTACAATCTAGGGTCACTGGGAAATCTACTGAGGTTAGTAAATTTCCTTAAAACTCCAAAACAGTGACACAATGTTAAGAATGTAGTGACAATTAAATTACACTCATCACCTTATTTGCTCACACAGGAATAAATACTTTTCTCAAAAATTTTAATTGAATATAATGACAAAAAAGTTATTTTAGTACAAGAATTTTCAGAATGACTCTTTTCAAGGAAACAATTGCCAAGTACCTCACTACTAAGCTGGTGTGAGTCTGGTCTCCATAGAGCAGCAACTAAATAATACAAATGAACACAACTGCCAAGTCACACGTCAGGCTTTATTCTCTGAGGAAAATGCTTAATTTCATTGAGCAGTCTTAAAGAGTTGCTTCAGTTTTTGTTATTTGTAGTCTTCTTTGGGTCCTTGTTTTCCATAATTATTCTTAAATTTCTTAGGGAACTCTTAATGATTTTTAGTGCATTAAAAAAAGTTGAAGGAAAATAAAAAAGCAACTCTTTAATAAATAAACAAAGGAAATACAAAATAATTTTCCTCCATGTGTTTTACTAGCGTGTTTTATCTTATTTCCATAACCACTTACACAAGCAGTTGCTCCTTTGTCAACATACCTAAATTTATTCTTTTTAACCAATGTTTTTATCCTTACAATCTGTCCAATAAGGGAGCTTATCTCAAAGGTACTTCACTTTGATTTTCCCTTTTTAAACAGTTATAAAAAGTTGCAAACAATTTTTATAAATTGATAGTGTTGTCTCATGGGCTCCCATCATCACGTTAGAGATGCTTTCCTCAAGACACCTAAAATATTTTAGATCTAGAAACACCTCTCCTTAAGAACGTGGCAAACCACTATTATTTTATAGGAAAATTAAATAACTGTTTCCAGCTAATAACATTTTAATTCCAATACTGTACTGAAATTCGGTTCAATACTGAACATTTCAATGATTGCTTAGGATGTTGGGTAAAAGAAAGGCTTTGTTTAAACAAAACAGAGCAATCTCTAGGATTAAAAAAAAAATGTTCTCATACCGTTTCCAACACCTATCTTTTTTTCACTTTTTGGCCCCATTCCATACAGCTTTACTACAGATGGTGAGGCCAGAGGGAAAATGCAAGTCTTTGGTTTTGCATTTGCAAGAGAAATGAACCCAAGTTAAAACTTCTGTCTCTTCTGCTACATTACCCGAAGTGATCTTATCTTGACCCTAGAGCTAATGGCTCTTTTTTTAAAAAGGCAGATTTTTTAAAACTCATGTAATAGAGTTGGCATACAGAGAAAATTAACAGAGGAAGATGGAATCAACATAGATGGTAGAAACAAAGATCATCCAACTACTAAATAATATATCTAACATCTAACTAACACAACTACCAGAAGATTTCTAAAACAGTATGGTGACCCTGGCAGAAGTTATTTTAAGTGTACATATTGAATTATTTAATGCATAAATCACATCCCAGATTGTAATTTTAACTATTAAAAAAGTGCATATTTAACACATAAATAAATCCACTTTTATATTAACTGAATTTAACCTATACTGGACATGATTATTCTAATTATAGTCCACTTCCCAATGCAATTATAAACCAGCACAAATTCTGGATAAACTAGTTTGTCAAAAACAAAGACAGGTTAGGTGCTGTAGCAGACATACTGCTCAGTGAGTTCTGGTTCCCTTCTGCTCCTGTGGTTGTACTTCCTGTCCCCTTGAAGCTTAGTGTGCCATGTGACTAGCTTTGGAAACTGCATTATAAATAGAAGAACTCCCCAGGTTT
This sequence comes from Panthera uncia, assembly GCF_023721935.1. Classification (NCBI taxonomy): domain Eukaryota; kingdom Metazoa; phylum Chordata; class Mammalia; order Carnivora; family Felidae; genus Panthera; species Panthera uncia. Next base: position 36,839,749 of record NW_026057580.1, on the reverse strand, counting down.
TCCCACCTGTAAAGATGGAATTCCAACAGTATGGGTTCCTGAGTGACTAAAATAAGTCCCTCCTCCCCCATCCTGCACTGGACATGCAGCTTGAGCAAGAAATAAACTTTGTTTTAACTGCTGAGACTGAGGGCTGTTTCTTACTATAGCATGATTGACCTCTACTGACTAATACAGAAAAATAAAATTAGTTAATAAAATTTGCCCTCTAGCATATTAATACATTTCTCCAGTAGTATAATAGTAGTAATTGTCATTTTGCTAGTGTTATCTGCTAAGACTACTTCTTTGTTAAAACTAATTGGTACTCTATGCAGTTTTTGTGACAGAATATTCAGTAATCAATAATGTTTTCAATAATTTACTTGCATACAGTATGCAATAAATGGATTTAAGAAGTTGTCTAACTAAAGGACAATGCTATTTATTTTGGCAAATATGCCCTGAACCTGGTCTTTAATTATAACTTATACAGAGTATAACTGGTTATATTCAAACTGATTTAATCTCGAGGAAAATCAACAACACATTTTATTTTAGCTACAATAATTAAAGCAGATGTGAATTATTTTCGGCCACAGAGAATCAATTTTGGAAGTGGACAACCCTGGTCCAAATCCTAATTTTGCCATTTACCCTATGCACAGCCTTGGACAATTACCTAACCAGACTGAATCTTGGCTGTCCCTTTTTTGAGATGCTCATCGCAAGAGGATATAAAAATAAAATGCTTTTAAATTATACATAAAGTGTTGAGTTCATTGCCTGACATACAGTATGCTCTTAATAATACTAGATCCTGCTTCATTTGTCAAAAGTAGAATTTTGCTTGGAAATTTCAGTTTGTAATTTATAAAATAATTATGTGAATCTTTATGATTACATTCACAATTGCCAGTCCTATCATTGCCACTAATGAAATGGTCTTTAAATGCAGACAATAAGCAACATTATTCTTGTAATAAGAAATTCATTTTATATTTTAACAAAATAATATTACATTCATAATTATAGAATTATCAATGTAACACATGTTTTCTGTTTGAATTCATTGACCAGAGAAAAAATATGGTCCCATTTAATAAGGAAGAAAAGGAATAACTTAAAAAAAATTTACTTTCAAATGCATTAAAAGACTATTTGGAGTCAACATGATTCTTAAAAACAGAATTATGATGACATAGCCAAATGAATCCAAAACATGTGAATTAAATTTCTCTTAAAAAATTACATATGGTTTAAAAATAAATAAGGGAGGGAAAACTTGGTACAATGAGCTTGGACGTTATTAAATGTCAAGTATTTTCAAATAATTTGTGACATTTGTAAACTTAGAAAGATTGTGTGTTCATCAAATAATATTTCCTTGGTGTTCACATACATGTTTAAATTACTTCATTTTTACTTCAATCTCAATAATTCCCATTTTATTTAAGCCTTGAGCCTTATACAATACAATTTTATAAATTTTTAATTCACTGATATTTTCTAATTTGGTTCTATAGCTATGAAAAGAAATTTAAAACTAGAGGTTTTTTTTTTTCCTCATTTCAGTTAGCTAAACATGAGAAAATGCATCATCATAGAAAGTGCCACTAAAATAAACCTAATGACAACAAACAGAAAGAATGCTTTGGTTTGCAAAGAATTTGACTGAATGAAAGATCCCAACTGCGTAGCCTGGAATCATGGCTAATGTTATTGCACCAAGACATTTCTTAGAATTAGTCCCAGTTTTACAATATACCCATTCCCCCACCATCTGCCTCCAGCAGTCTTATCATAGTTGGCTGGTTTTCCAAACGTGAAGAGTTTTAGCCACATCATGCTGATATTTCAAAATCTGAACAGTCAGTTCCATACTAAAACTATCAACTTGGGAAGCACTGGGCAGAAAATACATAGAGGCCTTAGTTTAAGATAGCTTTTTGAAGTTATCTTGATCTGTATAGGGTCAAGTTCCAGTTATGATTTGGAATCTCTAACATGTTCTGTGAGAAAAAGCTCACCTATAATGGTTCATGTCATTAACACATAGAAATGGTTAGTATATTGCAAAAACAGCTTTGATGACAATTGCTACTTCTGGCTCAGAAATAGATCTCAGTCTCCCACCAGGGAACATAGCAGATATTAAGTGAGATATTCTGATTTTCCTGGAACCAATGTCAAGGCCCATAGCTAAGGACAATTGGTGCTGTCTACTCCGATCTTCCAGATTCTGCAAACCTATGATCTCCTTATAAGCCCTACTAAAAGATTAATTTAGAAATACGGTTTTACAATGAACCCCGACATTACACACACACTCACCAGAAAATACAAGAAGACAACTGAGAGATGAAGGTCAACTTGGCAGGGGCATGAGGAAGGGACAGGCCTGTATTTTTGGAATTCATTCTGTCCTATGACTGAGGGAAGCCAAATGTATCCCTTGTCCAAAGTAAAGGAAAGAATTTAGATGTGAAGACAGGACCTCCAGTTGAATGCCTGGCCAGAAGCCTTGCCAAACAAGGGAAAAACAACATGAAAAGACAAAATGGAAGAGGAACGGGGCACCTCAAGTCTCTGTTCCAAAAAGATATGTTGTAGGTATTTCCATAGGCCCAGAAGTCTGAATGCTGGCCTTGGCAGGTAGGTGAAGTTGAAGGCTACAGTCCTGTTGGCACCACTGTGGTGTAGAGGGGAAAAAAGGAAACACATGGTGCCTTCATCTGGGGTAATCCAAAAGGTGTGAATAAATCTCACTAGGAATCACCAATGCCTAGAGGTGCTACTTGGAGGTGCACCTCAGAAACACCACCCATCCAAGCCCTTGGGCAATAAATTCAACAGCATCTAACTCAGGGGAGGAGCCAACCTCATCAAGTCAGAAGACGTTTGCCATTTCAATAAAAAAGATTCAGATAGTAGACACTGGAATGAAACCAATATGATAATGTCTAAAAGTGGCTGAGAAATTATGGAATCTGGCTTAAGATATTTTAACAGTTTCTAACTGGTGGGAAATGTGTATCGCACAGGATGGGGGGGAGGGGATGTTATTAGAAAAACAAAGTGGAAATGTTTCTGTTTATACCCAAATGAATCAGGATCCTCTAAAAAATATAATACTAATGGATTTGTCTTCATTTTCATGATTGACAATTGGGAAAAAAATATTTGATTCAGGAACACTCAAATATTAGGGTGCATTAAAATAACCTGGGGCTGGTTTTTAAATTGCAATTTCCCGGAGCGCCTGGGTGACTCAGTCTGTTAAGTGTCTGACTCTTGATTTCGGCTCAGGTCATGATCTCACATTTTGTGGGTTCAAGCCCCGTGTCGGGCTCTGTGCTTACAGAGTGGAGCCTGAGATTCTCTCTCTCCCATTCTCTCTCAAAAAATAATAAATAAACTTAAAAAAAATAATAAATAAAAATAAATTGCAATATTCCAGCTCCACCCTACACTAAGAGATCCAACGCAGTGAATCTGTGGCAACACCCCAAAATCTCCATTTTAACAACTTGATCATTCAATGCTATAAATTTCCCTCTAAATACTGATTTCACTGCATTCCACATATTTTGATAAATTATATTTTCATTTTTATTTAGTTCAAAAGATTTTTTGACTTACTTTGAGATATTTTTCTTTGGTGCATTTTTTTCTTTGGTATTATTTAGAAGTGCATTGTTTAATCTCCAACTATTTGAAGACAGCCCAGTTATCTTTCTGTTACCGATTTCTAGTTCAATCCCATCATGGTCTGAGAATACACATTATATGATCTGTATTCCTTTAAATGTATTAAGGTATATTTTATGACATAGAATGCGATCTGTCTTGGTAAATGTTCCATGTGAAACTAAGAAGAATATGTAATCTGTTGGATGAAATAATCTATAGATGTCAATTATCTCTAGTTGATTGACAGTGTTGTTGAATTTAACTACGTCCTTACTGATTTTCTGTCTGCTGGAACTGTCCATCTCCGATAAAGGGGTGTTGAAGTCTCCAACTGTGATTATGAATAGTGGGTTCATCTATCTCTCCTTGCAGTTGTATCAGTTTTTGCCTCACATAGTTTGACACTCTGTTGTTAGACATATACAATTAAAGATTGTTATGTCTTTGTACGGAATTGACCCTTTTATCATTATGTGATACCCCTCTTTATCCCTGATAATGTTCCTTGCTCTTTAAGAAAATTTGATCATGATATTGTTAGTTCAGAGGATCACAGGTGAAAAAACATCGGGTGTATTAGTTTTCTATGGCTGCTGTAACAAACTACCACAAACTTACAAACTTACAAACTTAGGGGTACCTGGGTGACTCAGTCGGTTGAGTGTCTGACCAGCTCAGGTCATGATCTCATGTTTGTGGGTTCAAGCCCCGCATTGGGCTCTGTGCTGACAGTTCAGAGCCTGGAGCCTGCTTTGGATCTGTGTCTTCCTCCCTTTCTGCCCCTCCCCTGCTCATGCTCTGTCTCTGTCTCAAAAACATTAAATATTAAAAAAAAAAAAAAAACTTACAAACTTAAACAATCTTACAGTCCAATGTATGCTAAAATCAAGGTGTCTCCAAGGCTACATTCCCTTCTGGAGGCTGTAAGGGGGAATCCATTTCCTTGCCTTTTACAGTTTCAGTGATAGCTGGGAAGGGACCTCTGTCATCAGATTGGGCCCACCTTAGATAATTCAAAATCATCTCCTGCTCTCAAATTCCTTCATGTAATCACATCTGCAAAATCTCTTTGTCAAGTTAGGTGATATATTTGCAGGTTTGAGGACTTAGGATGTGCATATTTTTGGGAGATGCCATTATTTTGCCTCTTACACCTTAATCATGTTTGCTCTATGATTTAAAAAGCATTTTCAAAAGTATTTTAATAACCCTTGACCAATTTCCATGTATGTCATCAGAGAAACAGCTCCAATTTCTCACCAAGGAAATTGGTGAGAATTATTTTTACATGGCAGTAGGATATTATAATAAATTTTGTTAATAATGATTACATTTTTCTGTCTTTGAAGTTGGTCAGGGCTAGCCACAGTTAATGGACTTCAAAACAGCTTCTGTTAGCAAGGGTTCTAATTTTGACAGAAAAGGTGAGTACTGCCTTGAGGAGGTTACTATTGATACCAAGAAAGTGTTGATTATTCAGGCCTGCAGTGGCCACCACTTGGTTGGCTGAGAGATCAGACAGAGAGAAACTAATCTAGGAGAACAAAAGAAGCCAGACCTGAAAAGCATCTGGAGAGCTTGAGGGAGGGAGTATGTTACAGGATACGGGAAACCATTTTGAGTTTCCCAGACAATCACCCTTTGTCTGAAAGTTTCCCTTGCACAGTTAAATACAGTTCTTAATAGAATCTTCACACTGTTGAGCAAACATGTACTGCAAAGTGAAAGAGCTGTTCATCCATTCAATAAGAATTTATTAAGACTTACATTTGTTAAGTATTTTGCATATGGAGGCAGTAAAGTAAGTGTGGTATTTAGGGTCAGATTATCTGAGTTTAACTAGGTTTCACCACTTACTAAGGCAAGTTACCTCACTTCTCCATGCCTGGTATCACCATCTATAAAATGGGATAATAGAACGTACTTTATGGGATCAGTAAACAGAATGCTCGGAACTTGCTTGAGATAAAGCAAGTACTAAAAAATTGTTAGTTTTCATGACAGCTTCAATAACCTGCCAAGCACTGGGAACACAAACTAAGGAAAACAAATTCCTGTGCTTAAGTAGCTCACAGTCTGGTAGGAGAGACAGATGATGGCAACAAGGGAGCCTATTAAGTAACATGTAAAGGTAGATCCAACATACCTTAGGAGCACATCAAACAGACACCCAACCCAGTGTAGGCAGTCGTCAGGGATGGCTTCTCAGACACCTGAGCCACATCTCAGAAAATGAGCCAAACAAAGAATTAAGGAAAGGGGTTTCCCAATGGGGACAGCATATGCAAAAGCAAAGAGGTGTGAGAGCAGGCTGTATTCAGGATGCTCTGAATAGGGCCCAGCGAGTATAGGACAAGCAGCAAGTTCAAGATGGATATTGAGGTTTGAAAGAACTTCATTCAGAGGGGAAAACAATTTGCCAGTGCCAGGCCAACTGTTATTAACATCAAAAAGAGAACAGCTGAGGAGTCCCCAGGTAAACTCATAATACCTATAGTTTTTTTCCCAAGACATATTAACATATTTAAGAAAACATGAAAAGTCAATAGAAATTTTAAAATAGAAACTTAATTTTATTTTATCACTCAATTAATAAAATGCATCATACATGGAATAAGGTGTTAAAATTGAAGTTTCCTCTTCTCAGCTTCTGTGGAAGACCCAAAACTTAAAATAAAGGATGTTAAAGGCCCACATATCCTAGAAAAATGAGCCAGAATATCTATGGAGAAATTACAGTTAATTACAGTCCCCCAGTCTGCCCCACCCCAAATGTAGATCCTTAATTGGACACCCATATCAAGGATATATAAGGAGAGTCTTAAATATTGATACAGAGTTTGGTAATAAGAACTTTCTTTAAAAAAAAGAAAAAGTTGTCAATGTGTCATGGTCCTTTTCTTCTTCTTAGTTTCTCCTTTCCATAAGCCAAGTGAGGAAGGGGATCAGAGACTCATCCAGAAAAACTGACCTACCACCTCAGGGCTCCTTAATACAGGAGTCATTGAACTAGCACGTGACAAACTACTAAAAATTCTAGTGTGGAAGTGGCTGGGACAAATTGGTTCTTCTTGAAAGGGACGCTATCCAAAAGAACTAGCTGGAAGGGTAAGGTGATATCAAAGAAGAGTCCTTAAAGGATGGAGCACCAGAAGCCAGAGATGATTGTAAGCAGCCACGAAAAGGAGACATACACACCCTGTGAGGGAACAACTGGCAAGAGACCTCAGCAGCTAAAGTCTCGCAAGAAAGTCAGCATTTATATCTACACATTCAATGCAATCCCAATCAAAATTGCACCAGCATTCTTCTCGAAACTAGAACAAGCAATCCTAAAATTCATATGGAACCACAAAAGGCCCCGAACAGCCAAAGTAATTTTGAAGAAGAAGACCAAAGCAGGAGGCATCACAATCCCAGACTTTAGCCTCTACTACAAAGCTGTCATCATCAAGACAGCATGGTATTGGCACAAAAACAGACACAGAGACCAATGGAATAGAATAGAAACCCCAGAACTAGACCCACAAACGTATGGCCAGCTCATCTTTGACAAAGCAGGAAAGAACATCCAATGGAAAAAAGACAGTCTCTTTAACAAATGGTGCTGGGAGAACTGGACAGCAACATGCAGAAGAAGGAAACTAGACCACTTTCTCACACCATTCACAAAAATAAACTCAAAATGGATAAAGGACCTGAATGTGAGACAGGAAACCATCAAAACCTTAGAGGAGAAAGCAGGAAAAGACCTCTCTGACCTCAGCCGTAGCAATCTCTTACTCGACACATCCCCAAAGGCAAGGGAATTAAAAGCAAAAGTGAATTACTGGGACCTTATGAAGATAAAAAGCTTCTGCATAGCAAAGGAAACAACCAACAAAACTAAAAGGCAACCAACGGAATGGGAAAAGATATTTGCAAATTACATATCGGACAAAGGGATAGTATCCAAAATCTATAAAGAGCTCACCAAACTCCACACCCGAAAAACAAATAACCCAGTGAAGAAATGGGCAGAAAACATGAATAGACACTTCTCTAAAGAAGACATCCGGATGGCCAACAGGCACATGAAAAGATGTTCAACGTCACTCCTTATCAGGGAAATACAAATCAAAACCACACTCAGATATCACCTCACGCCAGTCAGAGTGGCCAAAATGAACAAATCAGGAGACTATAGATGCTGGCGAGGATGTGGAGAAACGGGAACCCTCTTGCACTGTTGGTGGGAATGCAAATTGGTGCAGCCGCTCTGGAAAGCAGTGTGGAGGTTCCTCAGAAAATTAAAAATAGACCTACCCTATGACCCAGCAATAGCACTGCTAGGAATTTATCCAAGGGATACAGGAGTACTGATGCATAGGGGCACTTGTACCCCAATGTTTATAGCAGCACTCTCAACAATAGCCAAATTATGGAAAGAGCCTAAATGTCCATCAACTGATGAATGGATAAAGAAATTGTGGTTTATATACACAATGGAATACTACGTGGCAATGAGAAAAAATGAAATATGGCCTTTTGTAGCAATGTGGATGGAACTGGAGAGTGTGATGCTAAGTGAAATAAGCCATACAGAGAAAGACAGATACCATATGGTTTCACTCTTAAGTGGATCCTGAGAAACTTAACAGAAACCCATGGGGGAGGGGAAGGAAAAAAAAAAAAAAAAGTTAGAGTGGTAGAGAGCCAAAGCATAAGAGACTGTTAAAAACTGAGAACAGGGGCACCTGGGTGGCTCAGTTGGTTGGGCGTCCGACTTCAGCTCAGGTCATGATCTCAAGGTCTGTGAGTTCAACCCCGCATCAGGCTCTGTGCTGACAGCTCAGAGCCTGGAGCCTGTTTCAGATTCTGTGTCTCCCTCTCTCTCTCTGACCCTCCCCTGTTCATGCTCTGTCTCTCTCTGTCTCAAAAATAAATAAAAGTTAAAAAAAAATTTTTTTTTTAAAAAAACTGAGAACAAACTGAGGGTTGATGGGGGATGGGAGGGAGGGGAGGGTGGGTGATGGGTATTGAGGAGGGCACCTTTTGGGAAGAGCACTGGGTGTTGTATGGAAACCAATTTGACAATAAATTTCATATATTAAAAAAAATTAAAAAATAAATAAATAAATAAATAAATAAAACAAAAAAAAAACAAAAATAAATAAATAAAAAATAAAATATTCCTTTCCAATATGAAATTGATCAACTTTGTTATAAATTGTTAAACCATAGCATCATCACTGAAGTACAATATGGGAAGTTTCAAAAGTTTGTAAAACTAGTCTTGGCAAATATGTTCGGGGTGAAAAATACAAAGAGCTACTGTGGATATTAGTTTACTGATTAACACAGAAGATGCATACTTCTGTTGTCATCCATGATACGATGAAAAGACTATTGCATGTGTGTTCTACTAGATAGTTAACTACAGAGTTAGAAGAAATTACCAATGACTAGATTATGAACTGTTTCTTGACCCTGACAGTTAAATGCCCAATTAATTAACTCTGTTTACCATTGAAACTTCATGTTCAATGGCATTGGATACCTAATTCAGATGAGTTTCAAGCCAGGTTTCTCTTTATCTCTCTCCCTGGACTTCAACCTTACTTTTGTTACATAATCAGGTGTTAAGACTGTAGGTAATGGGTTGGAGTGGTCAGTGAGCTGGGTCAGACTTAACTGTACCACATGAATCTGATGAAGAGAAGTAATTTCCCCCAGCAAATTAATGATGGAATGAATCCAACCCTAGGCAAAGGAACTGGTATGTTCTCATTCTACCACTTCAATGCCCAGTGCATATGCAACTATCGGTGTGAATGACTAAATATGGTAGTTATGGTAAGTCATCAGTAGGTTATTTGTCCACTCGTTGGTACTTAAAAAAAAAGAACTGCACTTAAAATCTCCAATAATGACATAGAATTTTGGTAGGGGAATAAGCAGTTTCCTGAAAGAGAGTAGATAAAAGCAGTGTAGGACAAAAGGGCAGATAGGAACAGTAGAAGCCTATTGAAATGTCTAATAATGGCTACTGATATGTATTCTGTAAGAACGGTTATCATATTTTATTCACAATTGAGAGAAAAATCTCTGTAATAGTTTTTTAAATTTTGAAATCAAATACAATAAAAAATTAAAAAAAAAAAAAGTCAGCATTTAGATACATGAAAGAGCAGAGAGCCCCATCAGATCACAACTGCACCAGTCCAGGAAGACCTTTCAGCCTTTTTCTTCCCCTCCTCCTCCAGCTCAACCATGGAGAACCACAGACCACATGGGAATCAGGTAAAAAGAGAAGAGCCAAGTGGGAAAACTGTGAAGAAACATGGAGACTCCTGCTTCTGGCAAAGACATGGTAACAAGGAGTTGAATTTCTCCTCTCCCATGAAACAATTAAAAACCTTAACCAAATGTACAAAACTGGCTTCCAGACTTTGGACATTGGGCTGCAATGGACAGTAACCCCCAAGAAAAGGGTAAGGTGGCACCCCATGATGATGGCCCCGTCTTGCTAACTGGAGGGCTGGCACAGTGCAGGGAGGGAGAACCCAGAAAGAGCCCAGCTGTTCACAAAGCTGAGAAGACACAGAGGGTGCCTGGGAGGCCCTTTCAACTATAGCCCATCAGCAGAGTGATGGAGAGGAGAGCACCACACAGACATGTCCAAGGCCTTCAATGAGTGCTGGTTGATGCGTGTGTGTTAGCAAACTACCCAAAGCACCATTCGAAGGAGCAGAGGGAACAATCCCCAGGGCTCACGCAAGGTCTGAAGTAATTTGTGCTACCACCAGCCAGAGTAAAAGCATGGTAACTTACACAGGACTGAGTATCACTCAGAATGGGGTGGGGAGGGGAGGCAAAATCATCCCTAGACTAAAAGTTGAACGGACTCTGCCTACCAAAGCTTTGATCCTCAAAAGGATCAAAATGTTTCCAAGAAACAACTCTCACAATCCAAAGTGTGTTCAGAGATCAAGCAGCACCCAAAATTCTCAGGCAAAGGGCTTTATTGGCCTCCTAATAGCTAACCCTGTGTACCAGGCAACAGATTCACTTAGAGTACATTACTGTATTTGCTTTCATTTGGATTGCTTCAAGATGGATAAGGAATTACATCGTATCTATATTATCCCTGGGTTTTTTTTCTTCCCTGTTTCCTTCTCTAGATTTTAAAATGTGTGAACCATTTGGCCTCTATAATCAAGTAAAAGACTCTCTTCATTATTTCACAATAAGAAAAAGGAGAATTCAAACTTGGCTAGAGCTGATGAGTTGTTCTTTCCCCTCCTTTTTCCTTTAGCTGTGTACCTCCCAAGGCCACAGTAATACAAGGGACTTCTTACAGTGTAACTGAATGCTTGGGATGGGGGGAACAAGACACTTATTTCTTGTAACTTTCATCTGTATATAATTTAAAACTTATAAAAAAGTTGCAAGTATAGTTCAAAGGCTCCTATACATCTGTTGTAGACAGAATTATGCTTCCCAAAATTCACATGTTGAAGTATTAACCTCTAACATGACTGTATTTGGATGCAGGGCCTGGAAGGGGGTAATTAAAGTTCAATGAGATCATAAGAGTGGAATGATAATCTAATAGGACCGAGGTCTTTATAGGAAAAGGAAGAGACACCAGAGGTCTCTCTTTCTATGCACTCACAAAAGAAAGTCCATGTGAGGACACAGCAAGAAGTTGGCCATTTATAAACCAGGAAGAGAGGCCACACCAGACACCCCTTATGGCGCCTTGATCTTGGACTTACAGCTTCCAAAACTGAGAACATATCTGTCTGTCTCATGCAGGAACCCTGAGAGTTCGCCACAGGGATGAGTAAAATAATCTAGGACAAGGGTCAGTAAACTTGCCTGCAAGGGAACAGATAGTAAATATTTTAGGCTTTGCAAGTCACATATTGTTCTTATCTGGTGGTGGTGATAATGGTGGTGGTTGTAGGAGTAGTATTCAACTCTAAAAATGTAACAGCCATTCACAGCTCAAAGACCATATAAAAATAGGCCAAGGGCCTATGGGTGGGTGAACCATTTCCAAATCATAAAGCCCTAGAGGCATGAACCTGAACTAAATAACCACCCCCCCCTTTGAATACCATGTTGTGCATGTGTCTGGCTAAGAGAGGGATTACCACCACTTCCCCACTTGATCACCTGTTTTGTTATGTTTATTTATTTTTAGGAGAGAGGGGGGAGAGGGAGGGAGAGAGAGAGAGAGGGAGAGAGAGAGAGCATGAGTGAGGGAGGGGCAGAGAGAGAGGGAGACACATAATCCGAAGCAAGATTCAGGCTCTGAATTGTAAGCACAGAGCCCACGCCAGGCTTGAACCCACAAACCATGAGATTATGACCTGAGCTAAAGTCAAACATTTAACCGACTGAGCCCCCCGGGTGCCCCAATCACCTGGCTTTCTACAGAGGAAACATGAGGAAGCGAGTATGGCCTCCCAGAGCATTTGCCACCTGACTTATGAGACTATTTACTGCTACTGACTATCCCATTCCCTATGCCAAGGCAGAGGACAGACCAATGGGGTACACCCACCAAGACAATATGCAGAAGAGAGAAGAATCAGAACTTTTGTGTCTGAGCTCCTATTTCTAGGAATAAGTAAATTAGAATGGAAGTAGAATTGTGAAAATATATGTATGTGTTACCTTGAGTGAGGATGGATGGTTTTATAAATATATATCTGCCATTGTGGCATACTGATGGCAAAAGCTCTAGTAGCATCTGGGGCCATGAGAATGAGAGCCATACAAAGGACAGCAGACCTAAAGCGCTGAAATGAGTTTGGGTTTCTGAACTCAGAACACGGTGGAGCTGTGACAGCAGCTATAGTCAATCTGCTGCCAGTGGACTTGATTTTCTTGAGTTCAAGACAATGTTATCTTGTAATCTGGACACAAACAGTTGAGACTACCCCTGACGAATAGAGTTTGAAGAATCCAGAGTATCTTTCAAAGAACAAGGCATAATGCCTTTGTTCCTACAAAAATTCTTTTGATGGTGTAAACACATTTGTTAACAAGTCTTAAACAGGTACTACTGAGCGATAACTTGCTTTAAATTTGTAACAAGTTTTTCCAAAGGGGTTTTGAATGTTATTATTGTACTTACAGAATGTTATAGTAAATGCAGTGAGCTAGAAGTCTAGAGACCTAGGATTTAATAAAGTTCAGCCTCTTTAGCTGTGTGAACTTGAGCAGTTTGGTTTCTTTTATAATTGAGGCAGGTACACTAAACAGTATCGGTATGAAATGAATGATGGTGATTATCTAATGTGATCATCACAAGAGACTTGGAAGCAATAGCAGTGTATCAGGGTAAGGTACAAAACTCAAATAGAAATTACTGTCTTAAAACAATATTCTTGAACAGATACCACTTAACCTGTGTTTTGTGCAATCTGAATATGTACTTTTTACCACAATGGCCAAATAGGTTCAGAGAATCCAAGGCTTTATGAAAATGGTCCAAAAAAAAAGGACTTAAGTGCAGCTTAACCCACTTGATGGAAAGTGGACTGTATACACTGTATTACAGTATTACTGTATTACAAAGTAGTTTATTCCTGATTACAAGCAACAGCAAAAAGAGTACACAGTAGATTCTGATATCCGCTTCCAAACTCCACCCTTGCCAGCATGGGCAGGGTCTGATCTCTGTTCTGATCCAACTGGAACACTCTTTCAGGCCCTGTTTAGCTGCTCCTCCGGTCTGCTTGCTTCTCATTCCATGTGGCCTGCACTAATCAGGTATTTTCTTTGCTGCCTTGATTGATTACTTTAGTGTACATCTGCAAATTCTTGACCTTCACTTTACATACCAAGTCCTCACCAAGTCATCGTTTACTTGAGTATAGTCTACATCACGCTAGACACTGCTTTTCCTTGTTAACTACCAATAGACTCTTTTTGCCTATCTCTGTCTGCCTCTCTTTCTCCCCTCATACTCTTTACCCCTGCATCTGTGACCAAGAGCACAATTAGTGGTCTTTGCCACAACATGTCCTCTATTGGGTTTCACTGATGGAAAGAATTATAAAGTTCACTTGTTTTGGTTGTGAGCAGTCAGTTACTGATAGTGGTGTAAACGAAAACCATACTCCCCTCACTGCCTCCCACTACCACAACTGCTGTAAAACCACAAGGAACATTTCCCTGGGGGCAGTAGTACAAAGGTATTACTGATTAACTGTTTTGTGATACATTTCGTATGACCCCTATCAGTACCGAACAACCAAGAATCATTTAAGTTTATTTGTATCCTAGGTCAAACCCTTCTCACTAGCTTATTCCTTTTGCTGAATATTCAAATAAATATATAATGTTCTCTATTGTCTTCAAAGTCCCAGTAGCAAAGGTCTCGTTGTGACAGACGAAAGGGGAAAAGTTAAGCCACTTGTGTCTTTTCCTCTGATTTTACTAAGTAGATGAATTCCTCCCTAGCCTTATAATATTGATTTAAAACTGATAATATTGCTAGCATACTCCATCCATGGAACTCAAAATTGAATCACGATGGCCAGGATTTGTTCCCCTGAATCAGACTTGTAATTCATTCTAAAACTCATTTCACAATAAGAAAAAGATTAATCATCTCATAATTTTTTTTTTTAAAAAGGCAACTGATATAATCATTTAAAGTATGTTCTGCATATATTAATAAAAACAGATGTTGAATATGATCTTTCAGGATAAATAAATGTCAAGAATATTCCTCTATAGTATTTGATAGCTATGGGAATTTTTAAAGCACATAATGTACTGTACTAATCTTCATCTACCATGTATGCTGAACTATCACCATTTGCCAGTAAGGTACAGTTATTTACATTCGATGAGTTCCAATAACACATTAAGTTTCATCCTGCAATTTTCTAGATAGAGACTGTAAAATTAGACGCTGTCTCTATTTCACAAAATGTAATCCAGGTTTTTTTTTAATTTCTGCAAAGATAGAATTATAAATCTCAATAAGAGTAAAATAAAACGAAACTGGGTAATTACATAATAATATATATGTCTCAGTTTCCTACATAGCCTGCTAAACTTGGTATCCATTAGAAGAGTTTTACCTAAAAGATAGAAAAAAAATTAAAAGAGTTAAATTTTTCTTTCTTTTCTATTATAGAATTTCCTATCCATTAGGTAGCCTGTAGTATAATTAATATGTAATGTGCAGTGCAAGTGCATTGACTGCATGAAAGAGACTGAACCCATATTGCATAAAATCTTACGTACAGAATGTTCAGTTGTCTAAACATTTAAAATATCTATTACCTCAAGCTACCTTAAAACAAAGTAAATCTTATATATTCAAATTCAGTTAGTTACAAAATTAATAGAATATAATCAAAGATATCATGCCTGGATTACCACTGCTCAAGAAGTTTTCCTCAAATGAATATAATCATAAAACTATATTTAATATTTTCTGATGAGTCTAATGGCAACTTGGTGTCTTAAAAATGGTTCAGTGTCATCATTCTGAACACTGATTATCACTGTATAGTACCCTACAACACACTGTGGTGCTATTAACATTTATGTTTGAAGTGTTAACTTAGATCTCTAATAAACAGAAATTATCATATCACCTCTGAAAGAGTAACAGTTTATTCTGATTAAGCATTGAAATTCCTCTGCTACATAAGGTGTATAACCTGAAGAGTGTCACTCATTACCTAACAGTGAGAGAAAGCCATGTAAATTACAAAATCGCTTTTTGGAACCCATCAGAGAGAGCCGACATTTCAGAACAACCAAGCAACCTAAAATCCCAGGAGGAAAGACCTTGCCAAGGAGAGGTGGGAGCAAGGATGGTCTCACCTATAGCAGAATGCAGGAGGAAGATGAGGTTTCCATTCAAGTGGGTAGACAGGGGGCGCCTGGGTGGCGCAGTCGGTTAAGCGTCCGACTTCAGCCAGGTCACGATCTCGCGGTCCGTGAGTTCGAGCCCCGCGTCAGGCTCTGGGCTGATGGCTCGGAGCCTGGAGCCTGTTTCTGATTCTGTGTCTCCCTCTCTCTCTGCCCCTCCCCCGTTCATGCTCTGTCTCTCTCTGTCCCAAAAATAAATAAATTAATTAAAAAAAAAAAATTAAAACAAGTGGGTAGACAGAAAATAGCCAGCTTCCAATTAGAAGATGAATAAGTTCTGGGGATCAAATGCACAGCACTGTGATTATAGCTAACAATACTGTGCTGTGTACTTGCAAGTTGCTAAAGGGTGAATCTTAAATGTCCTCACCACAAAAAAGAAATGCTAATTATGTGACATGTGGGAGGTATTAGCTAATAATACAGTGGTAACCCTATAACAATATTTAAGTGTATCAAATCAATACATTGTACACCTTAAACTTTCACAATGCTATATGTCAATTATATCTCAGTAAAGCCTAAAAGAAAAGTATACCTAAAAAAAAAAAAAGGAAAAGGAAAGAAATCAGCCATCATTAGCATAAACTGTCATGATAGCAAAGCAAGCCACAAATACAAGGGAGTCCCCACACACTTGTAGGCTTTTTTTTTTTTTTTTTTTTTTTTTTTTGACAGTCGTTCAATTCATACTCACAAGAAATACTGGAAGCAGGAAAGAGAAGACTCCCTGTGTGGGATAGGCATAGAGAGAATCAGCCACCATTGTGGGAAGGCACAAAACCCAGCTCCTCTGCTTGGACCTTTCTCTTAAAAGACTGAAGCTTTGGGGAGGGGCAGTTAATGCTATTACCTACAGAACGGATGTGTTGTTTCCGGAAAGGATAGGAAAATACACCTCTATCCCTAGGGAGAAGGGCAGGAAACAGTCCTGAGCCCAGGATCCTGTGCCAGTACTATTAGAGGTCTCCTGCCACTTGGACTAGAGCAAGAAAACCTCCTGTACAACATCTGCTAAAGATACAGAAAATTGGCTCCTTGCCATGGGAAAGAGAAACAGTGAGAAAACTCCACCCACAGAGTCCCAGGTTCAAGTGGCCTACCTAAGGCTGAGGCTGGGTCAGAACACTAAAGGACCCTCCTGCCCTGCTCCCCACCAGTCTAGGAAACACTGAGTAGCAAGCCATGGCAGTCTACCACTGTGGAAGGGTCAGGACCATGGTGAAAAGCCCATCTATGGTACAAAGAAGGACAGCTAAAAGCTAAGGTTTGAAGGCAAACATTGAGATACACCTTCAGCTAACTCAGATCTTCAACCTAAGCACATCATTAGAGAAATCTGAAGAAATTTGAAGATAACCACAGCAACTATAAACCCTAAACCAAGTTTTTCTATATTAATTCCTATAAAGAAATTAAATTAGAAACCAATAACAAATATATATGGGAGATCCCTGAGTGCATGAAATTAAAACAACAAATTTCCACATAACCCATGAGTCAAAAAGAGGGTTACAAGAAAAACCAGAGAATACGTCGTATTGAATAAAAATGAAAATATAGCATATAAAATTTGTGAGATGCTGTGAAAACAGTGTAGCTTTATAAAAGTGAAAGATCACAAGCCAATATCTAAGCTTCCACATTAAAGAGTTTTAAAAGAACAAATTTAACCTATAGCAAGCATAAGGAAGGAAATAACAAAGAATGGGTATCAATGAAATTAAAAACAGAAAAAAAATTAGAGAGAAAATCAATGAAACCGCAACTGGTTTCTTAAAGAGATCAATAAAATTTATAAACCTCTCACCAGAATGACCAGATTAAAAAAAGAAAAGACAAAGAACAAATATCATGAATGAAAGAAGACAGTTCACTATGGGCTCCACAAATATTTAAGGGATAATAGGGAATATTACAAAAAATTCTATGCCTATAAACTTAACAACTTACATGAAATGGATAAGTTTCTTAAAAAGACACAACTCCCGAAGTTCACTTCAGAAAAATTTATATACCCTATAGGAGTTTATTAGTCCCATATCCACTAAAGAATTTGAAAGTACACATAAAAAGTTCCAAACAAAGACAACTTTCACTGGCAAATGCTATCAAACATTTAAGGAAGATATAAAATTATTTTTTAAAAGCTCATCCATATTACAAAGAGGAGGGAGCATTTGTCTACTCATTTTATGAGGCTAACATTACCCTGATAACAAAACCAGAAGAAATTATAAGAAAAAAAATTATAGATGTCTATCTCTCTTTAACATAGATATAAAGATCTCAACAAATACTAGCAAATCAAATCCAGCAATATTTTAAAAACAAACTTCATGATCAAGTGAGGTACATCGACGGATTGTAATACTGGTTCAACATTTTAAAAAATCAAATTAGCCAATATAATTCACCATATCCACAGACTAAGAAGTAGAACCATATGTTCATCTAAATTGTCTCAGAAAAAGCATTTGACAAAATCCAACATATTTTTCTGATTAGAAAAAAAAAACTCTCAGCAAACTAGGAACAGAAAGAAACTTTCTTAACATGTAAGAGCATCTACAAAAATATCTACTGCAACATCATACTTAATGGTGGATGACACTGCTTCCTCCCTAAAATCAAGAACAAGGCAAGGATATCTATTCTCACCAATTATATTCAACATCACACTAGAGGTACTAGCCAATGCAAACAAGGCAAGAAAAAGAAACAAAAGTCCAATAAAAGGAAGAAATAAAACCATCTCTACTCAAAGGCTATATGGTTACCGTCTTAATCCATTCAGGGCCGCCATAACAAAATATCGCAGATTGAGTGGCTTATAAGCAACAGAATTTTTTTTTCATGGATCTAGAGGCTGGAATTCCAAGATCAAGGTGCTGCATGGGCAGATGAGGGCCCTCTTCTGGGTCGCAGACTCCTCATTGTATCCTCACAGAGTGGAAAGGGCTAGAGATCTCTCTGGAGCCTCTTTTATAAGAGTAGTAACCCCACTAACGAGGGTTCCAGCCTCATGACTTAAGCATCTCTCAATAGCCCCGTATTCTAATACCATCATAGTTGGGGGTTAGGATTCCAGCATATGAATTTGGGGCAGGGGGTGGGAGGGACACAATCATCCCTACCATAGTAATTATCTACAAAGAAAATCCCAATGAATCTCCAAAAACTACTATAAGTAATAAATGAGTTTAGGAAGTTTAAAGGATACAAAAATTCAACTGTATTTCTACATATTAGGAAATAACCATTGGAAATTAAACTTTTAAAAAGGTATCATATATAATAACACCAAAAAACATAAAATACTCAGGTATAAACCTCACGAAATAAATGTAAGATTTATATGCTGAAAACCACAAAACACTGATAAATTAAAGAAGACCCATATGAAGGGAGAGATGTATTGGGTTTATGGTTTGGATGACTCAATACTATAAAGATGTAAATTTTCTCTAAAGTGATCTATAGATTCAATGCAATTCTAATCAAATCTCAGCAGGGTATTTTTATACAAATTGACAAGTTGCTTTTTAAATGTATATTAAACGCAAATATAGGAAAAACCTGGAATATAGTCCATTGATTTTTGACAAAGATCCAAAGACAATTCAATGAAGAAAGGAAAATTTTTTTCAGCAGATGGTAACTTGAAAAATCATATACAATTGGATATTGAATATCCACATGCAGAAGAAGAAGAAGAAGAAGAAGAAGAAGAAGAAGAAGAAGAAAAGAAAAGAAAAGAAAAAAAAAAAGAAAGAAAGAAAGAAAGAAAGAAAGAAAGAAAGAAAGAAAAGACCACAACCTTTGACTCACACTTCATATCTTATATAAAACTTAACTCAAAATGGATCATGGACTTAAATGTAAAACCTAAAATTACAGAACAACAGGATAAAAATTTTGTGACATCAGGAAGAGTCCTTAGATACAACACCAAAAGCATGATCCGTAAAGAAAAATTGATAAATCAGACTTCATCCAAATTAAAAATATCTGCTCTTCAAAAGATACTGCTGAAAGAATGAAAACTATAGGAACAGAAAACAGATCCAAGCTTGCCAAGGGTTGAGAGTAAGGGAAAGGATTGGCTACAAGGGACCTGAGGGAATTTTGAGGGTGTTGGAAATGTTCTATAGCTTAATTTGGTGGTGGATATATGGCTGTATGCATTTGTCAAAAATCTTAGAACTGTATACCTAAGAAAAGTGAATTTTACTATATGTAAATTATACATCAATAAAATGGCATATATATGTATATATAAGATGTTAATATACTTCACTACCCTTGTGTTTTATTGAGATGATCCAGAAGAGTACTTCTTTTCTCTTTAAGAAAATCAACAAGAACAGCAAGGTTTTGGCAAAGTTTCAACAAGTAAACCAATGGAACAGAATAGAGAATCACAAAAAAGACCCTCACATATATGGAAACACAACTGATGACAAAGTTCACACTGTAGTGCAGTACACAAAGCCTTTTCTTATGAATAGTTTAGCTATAGTCTGATACAGTCATAATCCTTCTTTATGAATGGCATAGTGCCTGATATTTCTGGCAATCTGATATAGTGGGGAAAAGTGTAACTTAACTCCTACATCACACCATACACAATAATCAACTCCAGATTATGCACCTAAATGTAAAAAATAACAATCAAGTTTCAGAGACAACATAGGACACTTTCTTGACTTTTGTGTCAGTAATTATTTATTTCGTAAACAGGACGTAAGATGTAGTAATCATGACAGAAAAGATTGATTTATTTGGCAAAATTAGTAAATTTTATTTATCCAAAGATACCATAAAGAGAGAAAAAAGCAAGCCATAGACTGGTAGAAAACCCTCACCACACATAAAATCAACAAAGGACTTGTATCCATATTATACAAAAAGTTCTTATAAATTAATAAGACAGACAATCTAATAGAAAAATGGTCAAGAGATTTCACAGGCATTTCACAAAGAGAATATCCAAATGTTCGATGAACACAAAAAGGTGTTCAAGCTCACTCATTGTTCAAGAAACCCAAGTTAAAAGCATAATGAGATACCATTTCACAACTACCATAATGGCTAAAATAAAGAGAATGAAAATATCATGTTTTAACTAAGATGTGAAACATGAGGAAAGGCTGGATGCAGATATGCAGTTGCAACAATTCCCAGAAGAGATGCAAATTAAGGAGCAACTGGCCTACACAGGCAACAGCAGTGGAGATGGAAAGAAAGGAATGTGTGTAACAAAGCATGCAGAAGAATTGCCAGAAATTGTTAACTGATTAGATACAAGGGGAAAGGAGAACGAGACAATAATGTTTCAAGCAAATAAGGGAAGCCTAACCACCACATACTTCAAAGAATTTTTATCTTCTTTCATTGTAGGAAAAAAACACCATGAATTACGACTAATATTTTACCGGCTCTTTTTCACACCAAGTTTTATGTTGTACATATAAGATACCCTGCCAGAATGATGCACATTAGAAACCCTGCATCTGCATATTTACCTGGGAAGAATAAATTATAGATTGTATGTGAAGTTTTTTATCTCCATTTCCTCTTACAGCATTTTTCCATATATAAGCAAACACTGACAACTCATTGCCTTGTAAATCTTTTAATTTTGTCACCAAAAAAAAAAATCTTCTTCTACAAAATTTTCCAATCACGAAGGCCAATAAACCACAGTCTTGAATGACCCAACCATGTTTTTCTGTTGGACTTACATCAGTTTCCCAAGAACTTATCAGGCCTAGTCAGAGAGCTTATTAGAATCCATTCACTTAAATATTTGCAGGCTAAATTAAGATGCATCTTATTTATTTTATGGTAAGCTCTGCTTAGCATTTATCATTTAAAATTCCCAGGCCACCAAACTTCCAAACTCGAGACCCAGCTGCTTTTTGTCTTAAGTGAGTGGTCACTGGCCAAAGGGCATGTTTTGGAAGTCAGAAGTCTGAGTATGAGTCAGGCTGAGCCTGCCCTGGGCAAAATGTCTTCTATTACTTTGTTTTATTTTGATATGCTTTGTTTTGAGGAATCCCCCACATAAAAATTTGATCTCACTTTCCCAGTCTCCCAGTGTCCTTATCTTGTCCTGCAAGCCTTCTTCTAGCTTTGCCTTCATCACATTTGCTCTGATGCTACATGCTAACATGTCTGAACTTCTCTCTCTCTTCAAAGTTAACCAGTTTCCTCACACTCTTGCTAGGTAACAAGTTAGATAATGGGTAGGCATTAGTGATCAACAATATCTCCCTGAACACGGATATTAAGAACATACATTGATTTATTACATCCTTTAAAAAAGTTATTAGTACAAAAGTTCATGGTAAAGGATATATTTTTAAAGCACAGATGTCCTTTTAAAGCTCTTCGAATAATGGAGTGTTAATCTTTCATCCATTTTAGCCAGTATCAAATGATTAGAAATATGTGTTTTATGGAGAATTTCTAAGTTTAATAATTTCTGGGGTGCCTGGGTGGCTTCATTGGCTAAGTGTCTGACTCTTTTTTTTTTTTTTTTTGAAAAACAGCTATTTTATTTTTTTACTTTATTTTTTTTTAATATATGAAATTTATTGTCAAATTGGTTTCCATACAACACCCAGTGCTCATCCCAAAAGGTGCCCTCCTCAATACCCATCACCCTCCCTTCCCTCCCTCCCACCCCCCATCAACCCTCAGTTTGTTCTCAGTTTTTAAGAGTCTCTTATGGTTTGGCTCTCTCCCACTCTAACCTCTTTTTTTTTTTCCTTCCCCTCCCCCATGGTTTTCTGTTAAGTTTCTCAGGATCCGCATAAGAGTGAAAACATATGGTATCTGTCTTTCTCCGTATGGCTTATTTCACTTAGCATAACACTCTCCAGTTCCATCCACGTTGCTACAAAGGGCCATATTTCATTCCTTCTCATTGCCACGTAGTACTCCATTGTGTATATAAATCACAATTTATTTATCCATTCATCAGTTGATGGACATTTAGGCTCTTTCCCAATAGTTCATGTTTGCTTTTAATTCCCTTGCCTTTGGAGATGTGTCGAGTAAGAAATTGCTACAGCTGAGGTCAGAGAGGTTTTCTCCTGCTTTCTCCTCTAGGGTTTTGATGGTTTCCTGTCTCACATTCAGGTCCTTTATCCATTTTGAGTTAATTTTTGTGAATGGTGTAAGAAAGTGGTCTAGTTTCCTTCTTCTGCATGTTGCTGCCCAGTTCTCCCAGCACCATTTGTTAAAGAGACTGTCTTTTTTCCATTGGATATTCTTTCCTGCTTTGTCAAAGATTAGTTGGCCGTACACTTGTGGGCCCAATTCTGGAGTCTCTGTTCTAATCCATTGGTCTATGTGTCTGTGTTTGTGCCAATACCATGCTATCTTGATGATGACAGCTTTGTAGTAGAGGCTAAAGTCTGGAATTGTGATGCCTACCGACATCACAATGACTCTAAACCCATATCTTTCAATAATAACACTGAATGTAAATGGACTAAATGTTCCAACCGAAAGACACAGGGTATCAGAATGGATAAAAAATAAGACCTATCTATTTGCTGTCTACAAGAGACTCATTTTAGACCTAAGGACACCTTCAGATTGAAATTGAGGGGATGGAGAACTATCTATCATGCTACTGGAAGTCAAAAGAGCTGGAGTAGCCATACTTATATCAGACAAACTAGACTTTAAATTAAAGGCTGTAACAAGACATGAAGAAGGGCATTATATAATAATTACAGGGTCTATCCATCAGGAGGAGCTAACAATTATAAATGTCTATGCGCCAAATATGGGAGCCCCCAAATATATAAAACAATTAATCACAAACATAAGCAACCTTCTTGATAAGAATGTGGTAATTGCAGGGGACTTTAATACCCCACTTACAACAATGGATACATCATCTAGACAGAGGATCAATAAAGAAACAAGGGCCCTGAATGATACATTGGATCAGATGGACTTGACAGATATATTTAGAGCTCTGCATCCCAAAGCAACAGAATAGACTTTCTTCTCAAGTGCACATGGAACATTCTCTAAGATAGATCACATACTGGGTCACAAAACAGCCCTTCATAAGTATACAAGAATTGAGATCATACGATGCATACTTTCAGACCACACTGCTATGAAACTTGAAATCAACCACAGGAAAAAGTTTGGAAAACCTCCAATAGCATGGAGGTTAAAGAATACCCTACTAAAGAATGAATGGGTCAACCAGGCGATTAGAGAAGAAATTAAAAATTATATGGAGACAAATGAAAAAGAAAATGCAACAATCCAAATGCTTTGGGATGCAGCGAAGGCAGTCCTGAGAGGAAAATACACTGCAATCCAGGCCTATCTCAAGAAACAAGAAAAATCCCAAATACAAAATCTAACAGCACACCTAAAGGA
This sequence comes from Panthera uncia, assembly GCF_023721935.1. Classification (NCBI taxonomy): domain Eukaryota; kingdom Metazoa; phylum Chordata; class Mammalia; order Carnivora; family Felidae; genus Panthera; species Panthera uncia. Next base: position 36,815,767 of record NW_026057580.1, on the reverse strand, counting down.
AATAGAAGCAGAACAGCAAAGACACCCCAAACCCAGCAGAAGAAGAGAAATAATAAAGATCAGAGCAGAAATAAACAATATAGAATCTAAAAAACTATAGAGCAGATCAGTGAAACCAAGAGTTGGTTTTTTTGAAAAAATAAGCAAAATTGATAAACCTCTAGCCAGGCTCCTCAAAAAGAAAAGGGAGATGATCCAAATAGATAAAATCATGAATGAAAATGGAATTCTTACAACCAATCCCTCAGAAATACAAGCAATTATCAGGGAATACTATGAAAAATTATATGCCAACAAACTGGACAACCTGGAAGAAATGGACAAATTCCTAGGCACCCACAGACTTCCAAAATTCAAACAGGAAGAAATAGAAAGCTTAAACAGACCCATAACCAGCAAAGAAATTGAATCAGTTCTCAAAAATGTCCCAACAAATAAGAGTCCAGGACCAGATGGCTTCCCTGGGGAGTTCTACCAGACATTTAAAGCAGAGATAATACCTATCCTTCTCAAGCTCTTCCAAAAAATAGAAAGGGAAGGAAAACTTCCAGACTCATTCTATGAAGCCAGTATTACTTTGATTCCTAAACCAGACAGAGACCCAGTAAAAAAAGAGAACTACAGGCCAATATCTCTGATGAATATGGATGTAAAAATTCTTAATAAGATACCAGCAAATCGAATTCACCAGCATATAAAAAGAATTATTCACCGTGATCAAGTGGGATTCATTCCTGGGATGCAGGGCTGGTTCAACATTCGCAAATCAACCAACATGATACATCACATCAATAAAAGAAAAGATAAGAACCATATGATCCTATCAATCGATGCAGAAAAAGCATTTGACAAAATTCAGCATCATTTCTTAATAAAAACCCTCGACAGTGTCGGGATAGAAGGAACATACTTAAACATCATAAAAGCCATTTATGAAAAGCCCACAGCTCACATCATCCTCAATGGGGAAAAACTGAGAGCTTTTTCCCTGAGATCCGGAACAGGACAGGGATGTCCACTCTCACGGCTGTTGTTTAACACAGTGTTGGAAGTTCTAGCATCAGCAATCAGACAACAAAAGGAAATCAAAGGCATCAAAATTGGCAAAGATGAAGTTAAGCTTTCACTTTTTGCAGATGACATGATATTATACATGGAAAATCCGACAGACTCCACCAAAAGTCTTCTAGAACTGATACATGAATTCAGCAAAGTTGCAGGATACAAAATCAATGTAGAGAAATCAGTTGCATTCTTATACACTAACAATGAAGCAACAGAAAGACAAATAAAGAAACTGATCCCATTCACAATTGCACCAAGCAGCATAAAATTCCCAGGAATAAATCTAACCAAAGATGTAAAAGATCTGTATGCTGAAAACTATAGAAAGCTTATGAAGGAAATTGAAGAAGATACAAAGAAATGGAAAAAACTTCCATGTTCATGGGTTGGAAGAATAAATATTGTCAAAATTTCAAAACTACCCAAAGCTATCTACACATTCAATGCAATCCCAATCAAAATTGTACCAGCATTCTTCTCGAAGCTAGAACAAGCAATCCTAAAATTCATATGGAACCACAAAAGGCCCCGAATAGCCAAAGTAATTTTGAAGAAGACCAAAGCAGAAGGCATCACAATCCCAGACTTTAGCCTTTACTACAAAGCTGTCATCATCAAGACAGCATGGTATTGGCATAAAAACAGACACGTAGACTAATGGATTAGAACAGAGACTCCAGAATTGGACCCACAAATGTATGGCCAACTAATCTTTGACAAAGCAGGAAAGAATATCCAATGGAAAAAAAGACAGTCTCTTTAACAAATGGTGCTGGGAGAACTGGACAGCAACATGCAGAAGAATGAAACTAGACCACTTTCTTACACCATTCACAAAAATTAACTCAAAATGGATAAAGGACCTGAATGTGAGACAGGAAACCATCAAAACCCTAGAGGAAGGAGAAAGCAGGAAAAGACCTCTCTGACCTCAGCCGTAGCAATTTCTTACTCGACACATCTCCAAAGGCAAGGGAATTAAAAGCAAACATGAACTATTGGGACCTCATCAAGATAAAAAGCTTCTGCACTGCCAAGGAAACAATCAACAAAACTAAAAGGCAACTGACAGAATGGGAGAAGATATTTGCAAATGACATATCAGACAATGGGCTAGTATCCAAAATCTATAAAGAACTCACCAAACTCCACACCCGAAAAACAAATAATCCAGTGAAGAAATGGGCAGAAGATATGAATAGACACTTCTCTAAAGAAAACATCCGGATGGCCAACAGGCACAAGAAAAGATGCTCAACGTTGCTCCTTATCAGGGAAATACAAATCAAAACCACACTCAGATATCACCTCACGCCAGTCAGCGTGGCCAAAATGAACAAATCAGGAGACTATAGATGCTGGCGACGATGTGGAGAAACGGGAACCCTCTTGCACTGTTGGTGGGAATGCAAATTGGTGCAGCCGCTCTGGAAAGCAGTGTGGAGGTTCCTCAGAAAATTAAAAATAGACCTACCCTGTGACCCAGCAGTAGCACTGCTAGGAATTTACCCAAGGGATACAGGAGTACTGATGCATAGGGGCACTTGTACCCCAATGTTTATAGCAGCACTCTCAACAATAGCCAAATTATGGAAAGAGCCTAAATGTCCATCGACTGATGAATGGATAAAGAAATTGTGGTTTATATACACAATGGAATACTACGTGGCAATGAGAAAAAATGAAATATGGCCTTTTGTAGCAACATGGATGGAACTGGAGAGTGTGATGCTAAGTGAAATAAGCCATACAGAGAAAGACAGATACCATATGGTTTCACTCTTATGTGGATCCTGAGAAACATAACAGAAACCCATGGGGGAGGGGAAGGGGAAAAAAAAAAAAAA